>NW_024070208.1:51805816-51982155 GCF_014754425.2 Oryx dammah | reverse complement strand
ATATGGTAGTTTTATTCCCAGTTTTTAAAGAAATTCCTATACTGTCCTCCATAGTGACTGTATCAGTTTGCATTTCCACCAACATCACAGTTCAAAAGCATCAATTCTTTGGCACTCAGCTTTTCTTATGGTCCAACTCTCACATCCATACATGACTACTGGAAAAACCATAGCTTTGACTATACAGACATTTGCCGGTAAAGTAATGTCTCTGCTTTTTAATATGCTGTCTAGGTTGGTGATAGCTTTCCTTCCAAGGAGCAAGCATCTTTTAATTTCATGGCTGCAATCACCATCTGCAGTGATTTTGGAGCCCAAGAAAATAAAGTCTATCACTGTTTCTATAGTTCCTCATCTATTTTCTATGAAGTGATGGACCAAAGGGCATGATCTTAGTTTTTTGAATGCTGAATCCATGTAATACAGAGCCAGTGATGAGAAAATTCTACATTTATAAGTACTGTTTTTATTATATCCTATAAATTTTGATATGTGGCATTTTTGTTATTGGTTAGTTCTAAATGTTTTATAATTTTCTCTAAAAGTTCTTTTGTGGTTTGAGTTATTTAGAGGAATTGTTTATTTCTAAATGTTTCAGGCTTTTCTGATTGTATTTTTACATTGATTTTTTCAACTTAAAAATGTTTTTTGAAATTTTTAATAAATATTTTTTGAAATGTAGTTGATTTACAATGTTATATTAGTTTCAGCAAAGTGAATCAGTTTTACATATACATATGTCCACTCTTTTTTTGCTTCTTTTCCCATATAGGCCTTTAGAGTATTGAGTAGAATTCCCTGGACTGTATAGTAGGTCCTTATTAGTTATCTATTTTATATATGGGCTTTCCCCATGGCTCAGACAGTATAAGGATCTGCCTGCAATGTCGGAGACATTGGTTCCATCCCTGGGTCAGAAGGTTCCTTGGAGAAGGAAGTGGCAGCCCACTCTAGTATTCTTGCCTGGGAAATCCCATGGACATAGGGCCTGGTGGACTACAGTCCACAGGGTCACAAAGAGTTAAATACGTAGTGTGTATGTGTCAAAACCAATCTCCTGATTTATTATATTGATTTTAACTTGATTGCATTGTGATTAGAGAAAATGACCTGGATGATCCAGTGCTTTCAAAAGTTGAGACTTCCTTTGTACCCAAGTATGTGGTCCATTTTTATAAATGCTCTGCGAGGTTTTTATAAGATTGTGAACTCTCTAGTTGTTGAGTGCAGAACCCTGTATATGTCCATTAGATAAAATGTGTTGAGCGTGTTTAAATCTTTTATAGTCTGTTTATTTTTGGTTTCCTTGAAATATAAACTTCTATGGGAGAAATGTTAAAATTCTTTCAGTATAATATTGGATTTATCTATTTCTCTTTGCAGTTTAGTAGTATTTAGATGCATAAGTTTAAAATTATTTTAGTTCTCTAATGGCTTCAATTTATCATTATTATCTTTTTTCTAGTAAAGCTTTTTATGCTTGAATTCTTTAATATTAAAATTTTTTATTCTAGCTTTCTTTTGTTAATATTCTATTGACATTTCCCTCATCTTTTTTACTTTCAGCTTTTCTTTATGTGTCTTGAATAAAGTACATAACTGAATTTTTAAAATACCTTCCAGTAATACCAAAAGTAAGAACAAAAATTATTTTTAAAAATGGCAAAAAAATACTTGATCAAATTTAAAAGTTTTGCTGTTCAAAATACACCATTAAAAATACAGTAAGATAAGTCACAGATTGGTAGATATTTGTAAAACATGTATTTATTAAAGAATTATGGTCAGAATAGAAAATGAAGTCTTAAAACTCAATAAGAAGACAACCTAATTAAAATAATAGGCAAAAGTGGACAAGAATTAGTCATCAGGAAAATGCAAATTAAAACCACAATGAGATACAATTATATACTCACTAGACTGGCTAAAACGAGAAAGACTGATAATTCCAAAGTTTGGTGAAAATAAGGAGAAACTGAAACCATCATACGTTGCTGGCGGAAACATAATGTGATAAAGCTCCTTTGGAAAACAGTTTTTAATAAAAATAAATAGGTACTTACCAAATGATCCACCACTCCTGCTCCTAGGAATCCACCCAAGAGTAATGGAAAGATATGTCCCCAGAAAGACATGTTTGTGAATGTTCATAGAAGCATTATCCATAACAGCCCCAAAATGGAAACTATCTACCTTCTCTTTAACCAATGAATGAGTAAACAAATGTGGCAATGGTGCCCCACTCCAGTACTCTTGCCTGGAAAACCCCATGGATGGAGGAGCCTGGAAGGCTGCAGTCCATGGGATCGCTGAGGGTCGGACACGACTGAGCGACTTCACTTTCACTTTTCACTTTCCTGCACTGGAGAAGGAAATGGCAACCCACTCCAGTGTTCTTGCCTGGAGAATCCCAGGGACAGGGGAGCCTGGTGGGTTGCCGTCTATGGGGTCGCACAGAGTCGGATATGACTGAAGTGACTTAGCAGCATATCCACGTGGTGGGATGCTACTCAGCAATGAAAGGGAATAAAGTACTTATACATATGTGGAAAAAATCTTTAAACTCTTATGCTAAGTGAAAGAGCCAGACACATAAGACTACATATTGTATGGTTCCATTTATATGAAATGTTGGAAAAAGACAAAACTGTAGAGATAGAAAGCAAATCATTGGCTGCTGAGGACTAGAGATGGGAGTGAGAATTGATTGCAAGCAGGCCTAAGAGGTGTTTGGAAGTGGTAGTTTTCCAAAACTGAGTTGCAGAAATATTTTCATGACTCTGTGCATTTACTAAAACTCATAAAATGTAAAATGAATGAATTGTGACAAGTAAAGTAGTTGTTAATAAAACAAACATTTAAAAGAATGTGTTCATGATTGCTGCATTTTTTTAACTGGAGCATTTAGTCCATTTACTCTTTTTGTAATTATAGATATATTTGGATTTTTTCCTGTCATTTTATATTGTGCTTTCTGTTTGTTCTGTCTTTTCTGTATTTCTTTTCCCCTTCCTTTCTTACTTTACTTTGGATTATTTTTACCCAATTCCTTATTTCTTCTTCTATTAACCTGGAAGTGATACATTCTACTGTTGTTTTTTAATATAGTTACCCTAGAAATGTCAACATACACACTTGCAAGTCAAAGTCTAGAGTTAATAGCTTGCCCTTTTCTTGGACAATGTAAGGAATTTAGAATAAATGAACCTTAATAACTTCCTGCTTATGTATATATAATACTAATGTGGCAATTTTAACCCCACAAGACATTTTAATTGTTTTATACAGTTTAATATTATTTGACTGTCCACATATATGCTATGTTTTGGTTGTCATACTTTATTACATCTCAGATTCTACATCCATGATATTAGTCTCAAAATTTTTTTTATAATGAAAGGTGATAGACTGTATTAAGAATACTGCTTTTAGAGTCAAACTGCTTTATTTTTTATACTTTTTAAAAAATAAAGCAAAACTAGAGGGATACCGCAAACCATGCCCAGTGTCACATCTAGTCAGTGGCAAAAGCAGGATTTGAAACAATGAAGCCCTTATTTTAAACCCAATAGCATCTCCTCCATTGTGAAGGGATTCCTATAACCCATAGTCTAAGAAGTCTGTTGGTGGCACAACTGACCAGAGCCATCTTCACTGTCAGCAAGCTTTATGTAGAAGTTCAAATCCCTCTCATGCCTTGAGGTTCATAAAGGTTCATAAATAACTCCTCTGAAAAGCTTAAGCTAAGTACAGGTGACTTGAATTTCAGCCTTATGAATGCTTTTAAAATAAACTTCTCTGTGTTTCTTGCACATTTATTAGCTTGCCGAAATAGGTAACTGGAACTGTCTTGCAAAATTTACAGGATAAGGCTGCTTCCATATATATCCAGTTCTGTGTTTGGGCTCTGAAGCACTGAAGCGTGCTGCACTTATTCTCAGGACTTATTCCCTTGTTCTTTAAAGCAGAGAATTGAATTTCCCCTGATACAAAGTCACTTGGATGTTGTCAAGCCATAGGAGAGATTGTATGATGGAATTGTTAAATGCTAGATAGATTTTGAAGCTCTCTTTGGTGGAGAGGTTTCTTTCAGAAGTGTGGTTAGCACAGAGCAATCTTCCAGGTCTTCTAGGTTTTCTACTATCTCTATAAGCCTTTCTACAGCGTGGCAGGACAGCGTCCTGCAGGAATTGGCTCTGAACTTTTCCTGTAGGTCCTTCTGGCTCAGAGGCTTCCTCCAGTGACCATAGAAAGTATCTGAACGCTCTGTGAAGATGGCTCCATCCTTGAGGGCAACACTCATCTCACAGTACAGTGTGTTGAAGTTTGGTAGGTTGTCTCGAGGGTGCTCCAGCTCCACCTTACCAAGCAGCTCTCTCACCTGTGGCCTGTCAATCTGGTGTTTGTGGAAGGTTGGGACAGTGATGACACCATCGAGCAGCATGGCACAGGCCACATACTGGAAGGAGTGGCGGGCTTCATGCTCGGATTTGGGGAAGGGCCTGTTCACATACTGGACATCTGGAATTCGAAGCACAATTCTCTCAATGCGGTCAATGGGGAGTGGGGCTTTGTCTGTCACAAGGTGCCTTCTCACAGTTGCAGCTGTGTCTGCCACCCAGTGGGTGGCCAAATGGGCAGGGAAACGCTTGAAGGCCACATCCTGCTTCTCCAGAAGCCAAGTGTGTGAATCTAGGTCTGGAAGGACTTTAGGAGAATAGTTGGCATAGAAGGCCCCAAACCCTGTCTCCAAATCCAAAACCCGTTTGTTTCCCTGGAGACCCAGCATTGCCAGGAAAGTAGCTTCCAGCCCATGCCTGGCAGCATTGCCCGCATGAAGTGGCTTGGTCTGAGTGGCAGCATTTGCCATGGGTGCCCCAGCATGAGAAACAGCAATAGCCAGGGCCTCTTGGCACTCTGTCATGCTGAGCCCAAAAAACTTAGATGCAGCGGCAGCACTCCCCAAGGTTCCCACCACCGAGGGGGGGTGGAATCTGAAAAGCAAAAGAAAACAGAGGTGGAGACTTACAAACTTCAGCTGCCAGGGGGTGGTATAGTAGAGTGGTCAGGAGCTGAGCTAATGGAGCCCTAAGGCCTACATTCAAATCTCAGCTCTTCCTCCTATTAGCTATGTGATCTTGGAAAAGTTATTCAACTTCTTTGTACCCATTTTCTCTTACATAAAGTGATCATCATCATCACAATAATAGTAAAACTCCCTTGTGAGTTTTGAATAAATTCGTATAATTACAACAGAGCCTGACCCATAGTAAATTACTTATAAATGGTACTGTTACAGTTGGGCTTCCCTAGTGGCTCAGCTGGTAAAGAATCTGTCTGTAATGCAGGAGACTTGGGTTTGATCCCTGGGTTGGGAAGATTCCCTGGAGAAGGGAAAGGCTACCCACTCCAGTATTCTGGCCCAGAGAATTCTATGGACCGTATAGTCCATGGAGTTGCAAAGAGTCGGACACGACTGAGCGACTTTCAGTTCACTTTCACTGTTACAGTTATTGCCCAAAAGGCAAAAGTTGTTGATTGCTGAAAGCCTCTGTAAGTAACTGTAAAAACTCAATAGAAAGTATGAGCACTTGCTCAATATTCTTATTTACTCCTCCCCCAGAAGGCTGGAACAAATGGCAAAATAAATATTAGATTGAACCATCTGACACAGTCAGCGTTGGACCATTTTTGATCTGTGGGTTGAGTAGTCAGGTTTAGGGTATTCTGTTCACATTCGTCTGAAGGACCCTAGAAATACCAAAGTAGATTTCTGCTTTGAGATGAGCTGAGGGCTATCCGGAGTACCCATGAAGGCCAGCACGTCATAATCATCTTGGGGTGAGGGGATCCAGATCTGTTTATGGTCCTGGTTGCTCGACTGGCTCTCTAAACCCAGAGGAGACTTTTCACTAGCACTTCTGAGATCACACTTTTCTATATGGAATAAACAGTTTGATATCTGGTTGAGTGGACTTAACTGCTAGCACTAATGACTTGCTTCCACTGAGCCAACCTCTATGTCAGAGAGCTCCACAGAGATAACGACTAACAGATGGAGGGCAGTGTGGCTGCCTCAGGAGGGGGCACATTTTCTCCATACCTCTTTGGTATGTCACAGGCTTCTTTGGAGAAATGCAGTAATCGGCCTTGCACTTCAATACCAACATTGAAAGCCAGCAGCAGGTCAAGGCCAGAATACTTTGGACTTGGTGGCAGGGCTTCTGATAGAGCCATGAGGACAGGAAGGACAGCTCCAGAAGGGTGGGTGGCAGGGTGCCATGTGTCATCAAAATCCATTGAGTGGATCTGTGTGAATAGACACACAAACAACAATCAGAACCTAAATATGTCTCCCTTCATGTGATGGCTTTTGGACCAGTCAGGGTTTGACCTTGTTTGATGTGACATTTTTAGATCTGATCCTCTGAACATTAAACCTATGAACTGGCTGTGATTCTTAATCATATGGTTGGGCACTAGATATGCTGTCCTCTGGCCAGATCAAGTGGCACCTTCCAGAGCAGCTAGTGAATGGCAAGGAGCTTGGGTCTTACTCAGGGGCCACCATTGGAAAGATCCATACCTATAAACAAAGCTGTAGAATTAGGTAGCTTCTCCTCCCTCCCTCTTTGACCTTTCAACAAGTCACATGAAGAGTTTAATGTCATTTATTCCATATCAGGCCATATTTTCAGAGCCCTTTTTATTATGAAATAATTTCAAATCTATAAACAACTTGCAAGAACTCTTGAACCCAGATTAACTATTAAGCTATATTTTTAGATCTTTATTTTCTGCTATAAGGTTTTATTCCTCCTCATCCCAGTCACTTGCTTTTTCATTCCATGAAATGGTAATAACCAGAAGTTCAATTTAAAATAGGTTTTTGTCTCGTTGTGACTGGTGCCTTCCCCATGGCTTACTGGATGTTTACTTGTGGATGCACTATCAGATTTGACTTTCGATATTCTGAACTACTGTCCCTGTAAACCATAAAAATATCTCAGAAATCCCAACAGGTTCACGTCCAAATTGTATCTTGTAGACTGCTCCTGACACACAGAAAAGGCATATAAATTGTCTCTCAGATGAGAAGTCCTGATTTTTGGTTCAGAAAAAAGAGACACCAGATGGTCATTGTTTCGATCTTGATAAATATCTGCTGATTGAATGAAAGGCTGGTTGCTAAATAGAAACTGATACTGGCCACAGCAGAAGGGATTAAGAAGGAATTGAGTCTGGATATTTAATTTAGAGTTGAGATAACTTAGGAGCATTTTTATCAAAATATTTCCATCTTATTTCCTCTCCTTCACAATTTCAAAAAACATCAACTCACTGTAAAAACATGAAATTGAAATTACAACATAGGAGAGAGGGCAGGCCCTTCCACCTCTCTGAACTTCAGTGAACTCATCAGTAGGATATGAAAACTGGGAAATTTCTGAGATATCTTCTGGCTCTGAAATTATTCTGATTGTTGAACAGTAGAAAAAATGGAAATCTCCTTACAGCCACACCGTTAACGAAAGCGGCATAGGTTGGTGGGAGCCTGAGTTCTGGCTGACCCCAAACAGTGCTGGACACATTGGAACTATAGATCTGGAATGAAAGAATATCAATCAGTGATACAGGGTATGAACCTACATGCCAAGTCACCATTTCAATAGTTGTTCTTCATCTTTGGAGACACTACTTTATTACCCCTTATTGAGCCCTTTGTGCTAATTGAAGCCCTAGTTATTGGATTTCTCTCTTCCTTGTAGAAGAAAAATACAACTTTCTCTGTGGAAGGGAGAGGAGATGCTGTCACTTAATCTCAGACTGTGATCCCTAAGTGCACCAAGGAATGAAGTCTCAATTTACTCTTATTTACTCCTTGAAGATAAACACTAGGAAAAGGTGGACTGGTCATCTCCATCAAGAGTATTCTTTGGTGCATGGGCACACATCTCCCATGTAAACACCTGCAGGCTGGTCCAGGCTTTTCTCCAGAAAATCTTCAAGTCTTTGCAAGAACAAAGGGCAGGTGCTATGGCTGCCAAGACTCTCAGGTAAAACTGTGCTTTCAGTTATAATAGTAATCAACTTGAGACATTGCTAGCCTTAAGATTAAGACTGGCATTAAGACAGTGACTTAGTAAAGGACATGGATGTATATTAAGCCTCAGGTAATATAAAGCATAGATGTACATATGTGAGAGTTGAACCATAAAGAAGGCTGAACACCGAAGAATCAATGCCTTCAACTTCTCATGCTAGAGAAGACTCTTGGGAATCCACTGGACAGCAAGGAGATCAAACCAGTCAATGCTAAAGGAAATCAAGCCTGAATGTTCATTGGAAGGACTGATGCTGAAGCTGAAGCTCCAGTACTTTGGCCACCTGATGTGAAGAGCTGATTCATTGGTAAAGACCCAGATGCTGGGAGAGATAGAGGGCAGGGGGAGAAGGGGGCAACAGAGGATGAGCTGGCTGGATGGCATCACTGACTCAATGGACTTGAGTTTGAACAAACTCTGGCAGTGAAGCACAAGGAAGCCTGGCATGCTGCAGTCCATGGGGTCGCAAAGAGTTGGACACTACTGAGTGACTGAACAATAACAACAAATACAGCATAGAAAAGCATAAAACTGTAAACCAGCATGCTATAGTCAGCAGGCTCTCTCTCTAAAATGAAGAGTAGAGCAGTAGAACACAAATGTGTGTCCCTGGATACACCTCACAAACAGGTGTGTGTGTACACCTGGCTTCAGTTCTAAAGTAGACATGGAGCTCCTTACTTGACTGTATCCACTGGCTTTGTGAAACACTTCTGTGCTGGTTCCCAGGAGCCCCACTCCCAGAGCATCCAGAACCATCCTCTTGCTCCGCTGAATGACACAATCTGTCAGGTGTCCCACCTTCAAGCCGTGGATCACTTTGGCAAAGCTTTCTGTGACAGACTTGAAAGGCAAGAGTGTTAGAGCAGTGCTGAAATTACTCTGGCTTCACACACTTCCTTTCTACATGAGAACTCAAGGTACTTCTGCATAAAGAGTGTGCTCCACTACAGAAAACCCAGCTGGTCAAATTAAGTTCAGATCCTAAAAAGTGACGTGTACTGAACACATGTACAAGGCAGAGGGATGTGGAGATGGACGATGGCCAGTTTCTGTCCTCAGTCGAGTTGAGGACACAGAGTAGCAAGCAGATAATGGCCACAGAGTGTGGTGGGCTTTGGTGGACTCAGGAAGAGACTAAGAAGGGGAGGAGAGGAGGGATATCTGGCCCATCAAGTGAGCATGCCTGGGCGTGGAGAAGGTCCCGGGGACTTCCCTGATGGTCCAATGGTTAAGTACTTTGGCCACCTTCTAATATAGGGGGTGTGGGTTCAATCCTTGGTCAGGGGACTAAGATCCCACATACCTTGGGGCCAGAAAGCCAAAACATGAAACAGAAGCAATATTGTAACAAATTCAAAAAAGACTTTAAAAATGGTACACATAAAAAATAAAAAACTTAAAAAAAGAAAGAAAGATAGTAGGGGACCCCAGCAGACGCCCTGACAAAGTCCTGAGCACCACCCCATGTGCCAAAGAGTAAACGATCTCTTTGTGGCCCCTGAGGAAGGGAACACAAAGAAACAAATGTGCAACTGCTCAGCCGTCTTTCACCTTGGGCCGTCTGTTTCTAAAATATCTTTTTGGTCTTGATTTTTCTCCTGGTATTTACATTTTTTTTAGTAAAGATGCTATGACTAATGCATAAATTATGGTAAAATAAAGAACTCAGGTTCAGTCCCTGGATGAGGAAGATCCCCTGGAGGAGGGCATGGCAACCCCACTCCAGTATTCTTGCCTGAAAAGTCCCATGGACAGAGGATCCTGGTGGGCTACAGTCATAGGGTTGCAAAGAGTCTGACATGACTGAAGTGACTTAGCACACACTCACGCACTTATTTAGTAAATATTTCACGAGATCTTGCTATGTGTCTGCCCTGTGCTAAGCACTCTAGAATACCAAACCAAGATATTATGGTTCCCACCACAAAAATGCTTATCTTCTCCAGGGGACTAAGGACGGCAGACAGATAATTAGAAAAGCAGTATGGCAACATCATAATGGATAATTGCTAAACTAGAAGGTTAAAATTCCATGAACTTAAACTGATTCATTTCTTCCTATTTTTTTTAATCAGAGAATTACATCTATTCTTGGCAAAACATTGATGAGAAACAAAGTGCATTTAATTAGACCATCCAGAGGCTATGTGAAATATTGAAATGACATTTTTAAGGTAGAAGCAGGTAACTCTTCAAAGGAGAGGAACTGAGAAAGCTGAGAAGAAAAGGAAAGCTAGAAAAACCAGTTTAAATACGCCCCATAAAAGGAAGCAATACCTTGAGCATCATGTTGTTCTAAAGAGGAGGCTTGTCTCCGGAGTGAATTGGGGAGAAATTTCGTTGCCAGTGACTGTCTTTATACCTCTCCCTTCTCTCAAAACCATTCTCTTTCATTTTTTTTCTAACTTGAAAATTTCCACTATTTCAACACCTCCTAGCTAAAATCACTTCAACTTCCTCTGTAAAGAGTCGTTTAACTTGCCAGTGAACTAACTAAATAAACCTAGAAAGTACAGTAGCAATGATCAAATGAGTCCTCACAGATATCAGAAAAGTACATTGATGGCAAAACTAGGCATCTTGTGCCTAGATGCTGTCCATCACAATCAGAAAAACAGTCACACTCTTTTATATAGGTGTTCTCAATTTTGTCCTGGGGAAGTAGACATGGATTTTTGGAAAAGATCAGCAAAAAAATAAAATAAACGTCATAAACTAACTTACAATATTGTAATGAAAATTGAAAAAAATTAAATGTCCCCCCAATATGACTTGATTTGAAGAGAAAAAGTTAAAATTTTACATAACCTCCTTCTCCTTCTGCCTCTGTAACTCAGCTTGCCCCTTGCAAAATCTAGATCGTGTAGGTCACGTAGTCTCAGAAAGTGGAAACTCGCAATACTAGGAACTGGAGTTTATCTCACTTACTCTTGTCCTGCTCTTTGCAATCGCCCAGCCCCTGCAAACCTGCTTAATCACGCCTGTTTGTGTAAAGGTTAGGCATCCTCCTCCCCGTCTTGACCACTGTTCCCATGCTCCTGAAACCCCGTAGTTTAAACCAGCCTATTAACAGCTAGAGTTGGCCACTACAGTCTGTTTATAAAAACTCTGTAAACCCTTTGTTCAGGGCTCAGAGCTTGGAGTGTTAACTCCCCTGGGCCCGCTGGTGTAATAAACCTGAGTTCTTCAACTCTCTGAGTGTGGTACTTGGTTTCTCGAGTACTAGTTTCTGCAACAGGTTAAGTGAAATATGGCATGTACAGTATTTAAGGAGTACTCTCATTTCCCCCTTCCATTTCACCTCTGCTAGTCACCATTGTCAGGGACAAATATGCCTTCCAGAAGTTTCTGGTTGTCTGAGATTAAGAACCTAGAAGGGCATTGAGTGTTTATCACAATTCTTCTCAGACGTTCCCTTGTTTGCTCCTGAACTGCATTTTTCAGTATATGCAGATCACTGGCTCCTGGTCTTCTGCCTGGTTTCCGGGATCTATTGCCTGCCTCCCTGCTATGGCCCAAGTGGACTGGAACACAGCTTGTCTGGGCCTTTTTGTTTAGAATCGGTCACTTTAGGTTAGCTAGTCTGAACCTAGCTCTGGTCCTCTAGGGAATTCTTATTGCCCTCAGGCTGCCTAGTTCTGTGCCATTGGTTTGTACAGCGGGTACCAGAACTCAGATTGAGCTTGTGGTTGCAGGTGAAGTGGCAGAATTCTTCTTTCAGGATGATTGCCTGTTAATTTCAGAGGAAATCTCCTAGAGCCTTGGGGTTCTACCGGATCCTGTCACAGAAGAAAGAATTTGAGACAAAGAGAAACTAAATGGTTCTGCATAACCTGCAGTCAGTGTCTCTCAGAGAAGAGGTTAAGTGCTTTGCTTCTCTTGGTTAGGGCTCTGGAGACACGGTCAAGGCATAAGGAACCTCTGTGGATGGCTGGGGGTGATACCCTGGTTTTAAGTCAGAACTACACACAGGTTGGGGATGAGGCTGGAGCTGGGCAGGAAGTCAGCAGGGAACCCCATGTTGGAAGGGCCCAGGCAGACAAAATTAACAGCAGTGGACCCAAATATCTAATTTGAAGTTTTTCTTTGCAATATAATAGTTGTTCATCATTCTCAGGAAACTTTGTTACAGACTACAGCCTATGTCAGCCATGCTTTGGGGAGTGAAGGTGGGTGATCGTTTATGTATAAAGAAGGCTGGGGGGTACCAGTCAGAGAGAGAAGTGACTGGGAGCAACATAGAGGGGTTATGCCAAGTAGTTAAGGAAAATTCAAAGGAGGGGTATCCAATTGTCCCTAGCTGAATGATGCAGGGAAGAGGAACCAGAAAGGATGACACCAAGGCCTGTTTGGATTCTCTTAAGCCAACTGCTGACTAAAGTGGGCTTCCCAACCATGGTCCAGACTGGGGAAACCCAAAGCCAGGCTCCGTAGGGGCATGCACAGTGGGTGTGAGCATCAGGGTACCATTTCAGACAATTTGTTTTATGTCAGTGGACTCCAAAGCCAGGTTCCAGTGGACAGGTGAATTTCTGTATCCAGGAGTAAAGTGAATATTTGGGTAGGAAGGGCAAGATAGGTATTTGGGGCCATTAGGATAGACCCCAGCAAGTAAGAACAATCACATCATAAGATTTTGTAATTTATTGCTTGATAGTCTACCTAAATTGGTGTTAAGAGTAGTCTGATTGAGTTGAAAGAAACAGTTATCTAGTTTGAAAAACACTCCAAATAGAACTCCTGAAGCATTATCTTAGTTTGAAATTCTGGAGTTTTCAGGTTACTGGTGAGTTCTGTTCACAGAGCTGAAAAATGGACTTCGCAAACTTGCAAACACTCACGCAGGCAGTGTTTATTTTAGAGGACAGAGATACAAGGCTCTCAGCATTGACCCTGAGAACCCCCAAAGGTGGGAATGACAGTACTTTTTATGTCTTTATTAGAGTTGATCTGTTCGTTTTTGGTTGGCTAAGGGCCAGATACATGTAATTCCTGACCGATCAGTTTAAATGTTGCTTCGTCCAGTTTGTCATTTTTATGACTTTCTTGGATCTCCCAGTTTCTCAGTTTTTCCAGACACTGTGATGCCATCCCTTGACCCCTTCTGAAGATCTCAGAGCATTATTTAGGGGCTAGATGTGTGTTTAGGAGCTAATTGTCTACCTGGAGTTTTTCTCTTTGATATACTGGAGAGCATTTTATGATTGTCTTGTCTTGGGTCTGAATGTTTTATGACCCTCCAGACCAGGGAGGCATTCCTCTGAGTGTCTATAATCTGAAGCAATAAATATATCTTTTAACGGAACAAAATGCTTGTGTGTGAGAATTAAAATTGAAATTAGAAGAAGAACTGAGGCTCTGACTTATATCCTGACTGTGTAACAATTTCTACCTCAACTAGATATTTAGAGAAAACTCCTAAGACCACTTTTACATGAAAGGGGAGAATGGACTATAATGGCTTCAACCACCTTGCCGTGGAAGAACTTTACAAAGTGATGATAAGCTGTATAAAGTCTGATGAGCTTTGATGGAAGTGCTGTCATTTAACTTTTCTGGGCTCACTTTTTGTCACTGGTATTGAATTTGAAGGCATGTTAGTTCAGTTATTTGCTTGCTTAATTACTCTGTGCTTTTATGGAACAGTGACCAACTTAAGGACTAAGGCCTTCTGTAATTAGAGTCACTTTCTAGTTATTTAGGGGCTTAGATGATAAATTGTAGATTGACTGACATCTCTCTAATCAAAAACAACTGATGGCTTCCAGTTGCCTCTTGCTCTTTGCTCCAAGTATTAATAGAAGCCAGATTATATTTAAAAGCAAATTTGATCTTCCGTCACTGTCTGGAGGGGAAGCAGTGTAAAGAACATTCCCATGAAAGCTCACATAGGGAGGAGCTGAAGCCTCCTGTTAACAGTGGATTTGGCCATGCTTCTCGCCATAGCAAGCCTGGTCTTCAGAGACCTGGCTGGCAGCTTATTGTTGTTTAGTTCCTAAGTCATGTCCAACTTTTTTGAGACCTTATGGACTGTAGCCCACCAGGCTCCTCTGTCCATGGGATTTTCCAGACAAGAATATTGGAATGGATTGGCATGTCTTACTCCAGGGGTTCTTCCTGACTCAGGGATCGGACCTGCATCTCTGGCATCGGCAGGCAGATTCTTTTCCATTGAGCCACCACTGCAACCTTCAGAGACCCTAGGCCACACCTCCCAGCTAATCTGCTCCAGGAATCCTGACCCTCAGAAGTTGTTAAGATGATGAAGGTTTGTTCTTTTAATTGGAAAAGTCTCCAGGGTAATTCATTACACAGTAATAGACAATACAAACTCCTACCTGTCAGTAAGCTTTACACACGCTCTCAGGATCTGACCAGAGTTCTCTCTTCATTCTCACATTGGGCTTACCATCTCCTTTCTACCCAAAGAGCCGAGGTCTTCATGCCTTAGGACCTTAGTACCAGTGATTCCCTCTCACTTCCCATGTCTTGTTCCCACACCATATTCCTTTCATATCTAACTTACCCCACAACTTTCTTCTCTTCATCTTTGCTCTAAGTCAGTGGTTCTTAGCCAGAGATGAGTTGTGCCCCCAAGGGACATTTGGCAATGTCTGGAGACAGTCACCAAGTTGTGGCATCTAGTGGGTAGGGTCCAGGGATGCTGGTAAACATCGTACAATGTACAGAGCAGCCCCTTACAACAATAAACTAGTTCAAAATGTTAATAGTATTGAAATTAAGAAACTCTATCTAAATGTAGAGTTATATCTAGAAGTCCTCCCAAACTCCCCAAGTTTAGGTCAACATGCCTGTCTGCATGGGGCACAGTTTCCCTCTTTATATTCTTTAAGATAGGGAAGTTCCATTTAGGAAGGGGACTGATCTACCCCCCGAATCACTACATCCAGAATATCATACATAGTAGGTGCTCAATAAATTTTTGTTGAATCAATTAATGCAAACCCAATGTTTTCAATAAGTCAGTCATACTAACACCTGGATGAAATTTAATCCCTCTTTATTCCCAGTGAAAATGTGCAAGGAAGGTTTTTTTTTTTTTTTAAATGACTGTGGTTTTTATAGAAAGTAAAATACAGTGAACTGATCTTTGTCTTTCTCTTGACAACAGCAGGTCCAGCCATAAGGGATGGCTTGTGAATGTGAGCTCTGAGTAAATCTGGAATATCTGAAATAACAAATCAGAAATATGAGAATGCAGACTATTTCTAAAAAGGAAGAACCATGTAATACAGTCTTTGCCCAGAATAGCTGATTTGGCATATTTGAATTTCAATTTTCTTTTTTTTGCCTTGCCCTTCTTGTGCAACTTATGAGTCAGTCTCTGGGTTGTAATTATTAAGTACCATTTTTGGGGAAAGCTTATGTTTTATCAGAGAGCAAGTGGTAGCAACCAGGGTTCCTTTCCTTGGTTAGTATTTTTGTTAATTCCTTTGCGATATTGAAACATACTTAGAATGTTTTGTAAAGGAGAAAACTTTGGAGTAAAGTGCATTTAATTTCCTTAAAACAACAACAGCACCACAGTAACCACAGCCATCAAAATCTTCAAGGCTTACACCATTATCTGTCTGCCTTTGTTTTGGTTCCATGATCCCCAGGCCCTAGACAATAAGATAAAACCAGATTTTAACTTGAAAACGTCAGTAAGGCATCAAGAAAGAATGTCTTAAAGTAATATTAAGAGAATGCTTCACAGAGTCAATGGTTATTTTATGTATGTATGTTCACTATACGTTCTGTCTCTGTGTATGTGAACTATTCTTTACTGACTTATTAAATTTTGGATGGAATTTTGAAAGTGCTCATGAAGGAATTAGGTTCCTATGAAGTGAGGACTTTAAACTGTTGAAGGAATGTGTGGCTGTAAAATCAGTGATTCAATATAATTGACTTGACTTACTTTACTGTGAAGACATCTTTCCATTTGTGGAGGCTCAGGGTGGCTATGTTTTATCTTCAAAAGCACCCTACCTCAAAGAAAAGTATTGTCTGTAGCTTTTCTTGTAAGCACAAAATAGCCTGTCAGTGTTTCCAAGTTAACTAGTAAATACTGAGTGATTATCCACCTGTTGTATCATTCTGCTTACGATGTTGTCATAAGGAACTAAATGGATGGATGTCTTATTTATAGAAGTCTGGTAGACATTTAAAAAATATTCCATGCAGAAATTGTGTGTGCATATTTCGCAGGCAGAACGGATTCTAGGTACTTCCTCCTCTTTTGAAGCTATATTTATAGAATTGCTGCGGAGCTCAAAAGAAATGTGGGTAAACATTTCAACAGCAAAGGTCTAGTTACTTCCTTTCTTAAAAAAATAATTGCTTATATTTATTTACTTAGTTCTGGTCGCGCTGGGTCTTTGTTGCTACACGGGCCGCTCTGTAGTTGCGGGGTGCGGGCTTCTCGCTGCAGTGGCTCCTCTCGCTGCAGAGCAGGAGCTCTGGGCGAGTGGACTTCAGTGGTTGTAGCACTCGGGCTCCAGAGCACAGGCTCAAAGGTCACTCGGGGCTTAGCTGCTCCTTGGCATGTGGGATCTTTCCAGATCAGAGATCGAACTCTTGTCTCCCGTACTGGAGGCAGATTCTTTACCTCTGAGCCACCAGGGAAGCCCTCATCACTTCCTTTTGATGATATCCCTCTTTCACACCAGAGGCCCTTTTTCAGACGATGTAGTCTTTCTTCAGCTCAAGGAAAGTTTCTTCTATTGTTTTCTTGATTCAGTCCCTTGTCTATTCTCCTTCTGAATATCTCTTAGGTAGATATTGTTTCTCTTGCCTTTATCCTACACGTCTCCACTTGATTCTTATAATTTCCATATTTTACATTCTTGTTTAATGCTGTGATAGGATTGCATGACTTGGTCTTCCAAGCATTAAATCAGTCCTCAGTTGGGCCCATTCTGCTTATTTTGGCAACAATTTTTGTTGTTGTTACTTGTTCTCTGGTTAACATTTTATAGGTATTTTCTTATTTCATGAATACTTGTAACTTAATCTCCTTGAGAAAATTACTTAAAAAAAATTTTTTTTTTCTGTTTCTCCTGGAATCATTCACAATACTTCTTCATCTGGTGCCTCTCTTTCAGGCTGTCGGTTTTCCTTCTGTTTATTCATAATGGGTCCCACATGGATCAGACTGCCCACTGGGGTTGGGATCTGACTCTTGTCTGAGCATCACCCTGTCTATGGTGGCTGCTCTTCCATCAGCTCAGTCCCTCGATCTAGAATGATGACTCCTAGGCTTGGAGACCATGGGGCCTCCCTGACCCACCTTAAGGAAGCTCTCAAACTTGGCTAAGATGAGAGGTTCTGGTCAGGATACAAACTAGGAGGGCTAACATGGTCAGCCATGCTTGCATATTACAATTTTAACTGAAAAAAGAAATGTACAGGACACAGAACCCCAAGAGAGAACTTCAGGTTTACTCACTACCATCTCACTTTGGTAGAAATTTTGGATCAAGCCACTACCAGACTGCTGGGGGGTCTTTCGATCAGTGTTTCCTGCTGGGCCGATCAGTCACAGCAAGGATGCTAGCAGGGTCTTGTGGGACCTGCATGGTTCAGGGCGGGGGGCCCACAGGTGTACCATATGTTATTTGGCTTGTCTTCTCAGGTGTGGTGATCTTCTTGTAAGAGTTGTCATCATCTGCTTTTCATATTCTTATTTTTCATGTGGCTTTGACTGTCCCCATTCAGCTGAGCGTAGGTCATTGAGCAGGATATTTTGCTGATGTCTCAGTGATTTTATCCCCTTGTCCTCTATTTGCATGTTTTCTTCATGGCTGATAAACTAGCGTTCTAAAACTTGCTTCATGAAATTAGGGTGGAGAGAGAGAGGGAGAACTGAGACACAAAGTGACAGCTGGGGCCAGGCCCCATGGAGGCGTCAGCCATGGGCTCACTTTGGTATGTGACACACTCACAGGACTGATTATCAGGTTCGCAGATCTTTTTTTAATCAGCACCCATGATCGTCTTGAGTCCCAGGGGCTGACTTTCACTAACCCAAATTATTTGAGAACAGAGAGTCAGTCACAAAGCCAGTTTGTTAATTTATATTGAGGAGAATTCCATAAGGTCTTTTATTAAGCCCTTTTCTGTATCAAGGTCCCCAAGAAGTTAAGTTAGTGATGTTCACTTGGTCAATAGCGAGGAGGGAGCACTGAGAACTGCCTTATCCAGACCGTGGAGGAGATGCTATCCTTGCCCCATGAAATCTCCTACCTGTCTGGTGCCCAGACACATGCATCCATTGGATTCTCTGCTAGATATGCTTGGCCAGAATTTATTTTGCTCTTCATAAATTACCATTATGTTGTTAGCCTTTTAGTTTTTGTTCTATGAAAACATGACGCTAACTTACCGCACAATGCAATCAGACATTCCTGGGTTTTACATTTTACACCCCCAAACATGTCAGGTTTGTCTGTCGGCAGGCTAGGTGAGCTCTATACCCACTACGTTTACTACACAATAAAACACAGTCTCTGGGTGGCAACAGCATGATAACTGACAGGAGAAACTCACTGTTGTGGTGTTTCAATAAGAGAAAAATTCCTGTCAGTTGAAATGTCTGTCATGATTCATTCAAGATAAACAAATTAGCCATTCATTTAAACATTTAAGTATTTCCTCAAAATTTTAGAAAAATAGTTGGAGTTAATGTGGCCTTTTCTGATTTTGCTGAGTTTTGGCATTTTCCATGTGACTACCTGGGTTCCACCCTCTGGAATACCTACTTGGCTCTGCTCTTTCCCTTCTTTCCTCTATAATTCACAAAGAACATTCTCCTTTTTCTTCAGTTTAACAAACTTAACTAAATCTAGTTTGCAGAGATTTTTTAAACTGTCAGACTGCGGTTTCATTCCTTTGTTATTCTTTATTCTGTCAACTAAAAAAAAAAATCTGTTTTGGTCTCAGATGTGTGAAAAATGGGAAGAGGAATTGTCAAAATCCACAAAGAATTTTCCGTATGTTGGAAAACACTGTGCTGATGACTGTGGATGTGGGAATGAGGCAGGAAGGAAGTGGGCAGGACACAACGAGTAGCTTTGAGATACAACAAAAACTGGTCAGAACCGAATGGCTCAAGATGGAGGAAGATTTGACTTGCAGGAGACCTCATGACCGTAAGCCTCATTATAAGCCATTGGAATATATTAGCATATGTGAGATGACATACCCACAGGTGCCACGACAGTTCTGAGAATGGCTATAAAAGGCCAAAAAAGTAGGCAGTGGCCCCATTCATGCGAATCACAACCCTTTCCCAAAATATTAATAGTTGGAGTAATCCTCCTACTTGTTAACCCATGAAATTACCCGGACCATAAATGCTAACCACCCCATATTTTGTGACTGCCTCTCGCCTTCTGAGATAGCCCACAGTCTGTCTATAGAGTGTGTAAACTTGCTTTCACTTTGCTATGGCTCGCTCTTGAACCCTTCCCTGCAGAAAGCCAAGGACTCTCACTTGGTGGCCACATCCCAGGGTGGTGGTTGTTGTTCAGTTGCTAAGTCATGTCTGACTTTGTGACCCCCATGAACTGCAGCACACCAGGACCTTCACCATTTCCCGGAGTCTGCTAAAATTCATTTCCATTGAGTCAGTGATACCATCCAACCATCTCATCCTCTGTCACCCCCTTCTCCTCCTGCCCTCAATCTTTCCTAGCATCAGGGTCTTTTCTGTAGAGTAGGCTCTTTGCATCAGGTGGCCAAAGTATTGGAGCTTCAGCATCAGTCCTTCCAATGAACATTCAGGACTGATTTCCTTGAGGATTGACTGGTTGGATCTCCTTGCAGCCCAGGGGACTCTCAAGAGTCTTGTCCAACACCACAGTTCAAAAGCATCAATTCTTCGGCGCTCAGCTTTCTTCACAGTCCAACTCTCACATCCATATATGACTACTGGAAAAACCATAGCCTTGACTAGACAGACCTTTGTTGGCAAAGTGATGCCCCTATTTTCCTGCAACAGAATAATAAGATGTTGGGAAAATGTAACTAAAATAAAAATCTTCTCTCAACCCAGAAATCCTCTCCGCAGAAGTAATAGAGTAAGAAAACACTTTATTAAATAAGCCTTAAACCAGAATGTGATGCCCACCACAGGCAATCTCCAGAGAGACTGCCAGGACAGAAAAGAATCTCACCTCCTTCTATAGGCAAGCAGACACTATGGATTGCATACAGTGTTGAAATAAACAATACCTAGTCCTCAAGTCTGAGGACTTGACGGCACCTTTTGTCATAACATAGTTCATTCTAAATTTACCTGGTAATTGAGGTGACTGTTGTTTAATTCACTTTATCCAGAGGAAAAGCACACTTCTTATTTCTTCATGAAGAAGCAGCTTTGCAATTTGGAATAAGACACCCACCAAAGTTAGGCTGCAGGACCTATTAACAGTCTCTCCCCCATTCTGTGTGAACGAATCCATACATATGGGTCGTAGGTGAGTACGGTGGTTCCAAATCCCTACCTAGCTCTGGTTTCTGACCAGCTGAGAAACTGCATTTTAGTGCTGGGGTGTGACATTCCACCTGTCTATCCCACAATGCTCTCGGTGGGGGCTTTCCTGAGAGGCTCTGAGATTGCTTGGCATCCATGGACTTCTGGGATGTCAGGGGCCATTTTCAGCTCAGAAACTCACCTGGGGGAGGGATGAAAGCTGACAGTGGGACAAGTTGCTATAAGAGAATAAGAAGGGGGAGTTTAGAGAGGCCACCTGGCTGCTCTGGCAGATCCTTTCTGGGAAAATGCCTTCATGAGGTCACCTGGGTGAGCGGGCTGGATCCATCTCTGAGTGCTGAGCTCGTCTGGGGAGGGGCCTCACCCCTCATAGGAGGCTGAGGTGTGGACGAGAAGGCCAGTGTATCATTTACACTTTGGATGTTCCTTTATATCTCGAGGCTGGCTGTGTTCACTGCGTAGGGTTCTTCCCTGTGGCAGTGTGGCTGGGACATCAGATGAGTAATGGGATGTTGCTTGTTGAGTGTGAAACTGAAATAAGTAGTGGAAGAAATTGGAGGGACTTTACCAAGACTTTGGGAAAGCTAGACTCCCCTGATCCACACGGTGGATACTTCTCGTTGATCTTCACTGAATGTAAGATCTTGCCTTTGTTGTTTTCATTTTGTTCCTCTTTTAAAATTCCATATTTATCATCTTCCTGTTGTCGTAATACACAGACACATGATATCACATTCTTGTTTTGGTGTAACTCTAACAAGAAGTTAAAATCAAGTTCTTGTAACTGGGAAGATGGCACCTTACTTGTGGAATATCATGTCTCCTTGAAGTATCCTTGTGGTTCTGAGGTTCTGTCATAATTCTTAGAAATCTCTCCCTTCCTCTCTTGCTTAGCATGGGTCCGTCGTTATATGTGGATTTTGCTATTGTAACTCTGAGTGGTAATCTGCAGAATCAATCCCCATCTAAGGGGCACCTTTTGTTGCTCCAGTGTGCTAGTAATAAGGAGACTTGGGTTTGATCCCTGGGTCAGGAAGATCTCTGGAGAAGGGAATGGCAACCCACTCCAGTACTCTTGCCTGGAAAATTCAATGGACAGAGGAGCCTGGCGGACTACAGTCCAGGGGGTCCCAAAGAGTCGGACAGGACTGAGTGACTTTCACCTCCATGAAGATTTCAGAAATCTGATGCCCAGACAGTGAAGCAGACTCTTGAGGTGACCCATGTATCAGTTGTTTTTAAAGGTTCCCATCCCTAAGTGATTCTGTTTGCAGCCAAGGGCTGAGCCAGTGATCCAGCCTAAAGTTCTGAGATTTACTGAGGCTGTGTCTTCCTCATGGGTGGCCAGCACTTATAAGCATCCTGGCTTATACTCCAGGATTTCAGACTTGTTCCTGTTCCTGTTACACACTGACTGTGCAGAGCCCCATGGCTCTTCTGCTTCTATCCTGCTCTTGCTGGATCTTTTCCAGGGACCCATGGATCCCTCCAAGATGCTGGCTGTCTTTGTCTCCTTGCATTTCTGACTTTTGTCTGATTTATTACAAACTGCGTCAGGCTCCACTAGGGAACAAATGATTTCTTTGAAGACCTCAAGCACTGAAAAAAAAGGGCCCCTTCTGCTCTTTCCACCAACTTATAATAAAATTAAAATTAATTAATGACTGTATATCATGCACTATTACGCTTTACATATGCTCTATTAATGTAATGTTTAATTCCCACAAAACATCATCATCCCCATTTGATAGATAAGCCAACTGAGGCAGTGAGAGATGAGTAATTTGCCCAAGACAACACAGTGGTTACATGGTACAGCCAGGGCTTTGAGACAGACAGTCTGATTCCAAAGACCAAAGTAAGCCACACCAAAGAGTAAAATGAGTTTAAAGAAGGAGAATAATGTAGATTTTCCGTCTACTTGGATGCTTTATTTGGAGATTCTTTCAAAAATTTTTTCCCCTTCTTTTGGTTTTCCTGCTTAGCAGATGCCTTAAGCACACGCCTATTTCTGCTGTTGGTGATCCATCACTGTTGGGTTAACCCATGTCAGACTTCCTTGATGTTGAAAGCTTGCATCAATCCCCTCGCCGGGGATATTTGTATATAGTAAACATATCCACTTGATGACTTCAATCAGCTGCTGGCAGGGCCTGTCTTCCCGAAGCCCTCTCGCCATTGTAGGCAGATCTGTTACAAACTCTTTTCCTACAGTTTACTAAGCACTGGCTTATCTGTCTTGATTGTCTCAGCCCCTAGAGAGTCTTGATTCCTCCCTTCCTTGTGGGAAACAAAACACCTGGTCCCTTTAGGCAAAGCAGAGTGCTGATTTAAAGCAGTGGTTCTCAGACTTGCTGTCGCCTGGAGGGCTCGCTCAAACCCAGATTACTTGTCAGAAATGCCTGTGCTGCTAGCCCCGTGACCACACTCTGAGAACCCCTGCCTTAGACCCCGTCCGCTGCAGCGTGGTCCGCAGGTTGGCATCACCTGAGAGCGTGCTAGGAACGCAAACTGGCAGGTCAGAGGTCACACTTCCAGAGTGAGAACTTGTGTTTAACACGTTTCTCTAAATGTGATACGTATGCACATTACAGTTTGAGAGGCCCTGGTTTCTATCACCTGTTTTGATTCATTCTAGGACTTTTAATGTCAAGTATAAACCTTATTTGACAGAAATATTCAAAATAGTTAACCACATTAAACTATATTCTGGCCACAAAAAAGACCAAATAAGATGACATGGGTGGTCTGGGACAAATCTATGACAAGTCCCTCCAAGCGCCTAACAGCTCAGCATCATGCCCTTCTAACAGAGGGAAGATGATGTGTTCACCGCGACGGCAACTTAAAAAAAATGATTCATATGCGCATGCTCAGTGCAGCCTAATGCTGGCAGGCGTGACTGATGAGCTTTTTAACTCCTCTTCTATCAGCGGAACAATGACATAAAATGTACACTCAATTTAAAGTTTATATGAAGTCTGCATATTTTGAAAATCAGTCAGTCAGAAATAAAAACTGCTAGTTCTGGGTCAGTGAGGGTTAAGTAGTGGGGAAGAGGGAAAGCTATTTTCACTGTTACTTTTACGTTTTAGAAAAAAAAAAAAGATAAGTTGGCAAGATAAATATCAAGTTTGTTCTTTAAAAAGTGAGGAAAATAGTTACCGAGATTATCGTTATTTTCTCTAAGTCCCGATAAAGATTTTTGGATTTCGAAAGTCAAAGGATGAACAGATGAGTCTCCAGCACAGTAAGAGAAGATCATTTGCATCTGTCAATATATTCTGACATGCTGGGTGAGGATAATAAGCAATATCAGCAAAGCTGCCACTTCAAACAAACAAACAAAAAAGTGAAAAATGAAAGCATTTAATAAATGTTTCTGAAGTATAAAATCTAAGTGCTACAAAACCCTGAAACTTGATAATCAAAATAGCTGTCTTTCTTGGGTGCTTGGGCTTCCCTTGTGGCTCAGCTGGTAAAGAATCCACCTGAGATGTGGGAGACCTGGGTTCGATCCCTGGGTTGGGAAGATCCCCTGGAGAAGGGAAAGGCTACCCACTCCAATATTCTGGCCTGGAGAATTCCATGGACTGTATAGTCCATGGGGTCACAAAGAGTCAGACACAACTGAGTGACTTTCACTTGGGTGCTTACTATATGCCAGGAATTAAGCTAAGTACTTTATCTATATGTTATATGTGACCTCATTAATCCTTGCCAGAACCTTAGGGGTCTACAGTGATTTGTATTTTACAGATAAGGAAACTGAAGCTCAAGGAGGCTTAGGGGTAGGGGTAAGTGTTATCTATGCACATTAATACATGTATTCTGTAGTTACACGCCACGTAATCTACCTCGTGAAGAAATACTTATTAGCTTATTTTCCTGAATGTTGCTAGTAGGAGGATAAAGAGAAAGATTTACTTAATTTGCCTATAATTAGGATGAAGAATGCTTTCTGTGCTCAGCTGTCTTGGGTTTTTTTTTCCAATGCTGAAACCAGATTTGTGCTTGCTAAATTGCTTCAGTCGTGTCTGATTCTGTGCGACTCTATGGACTGTAGCCTCCCAGGCTCCTCTGTCATGAGATTTTCCGGGCAAGAATACTGGAGTAGGTTGCCATGCCTCCCTACAGGGGAGCTTCCCAAACCAGGGATCAAACCCAAGTCTCACGTCTCCTGCATTGGCAGTGGGTTCTTTACCACTAGCGCCACCTGGGAAACCCACTGAAACCAGAGTCTCAGGCAAAGTGGGACAGTTGATCAGTCTACTGGGATTCCAGGGGAATGAAGCATTGGAGCCAAGCCTTTAAAAGCAGATCACTTGACCTTTTTGCAAGTTTTAGTTAATAAGTGGCTCTTATGATAAAAGCACTTAAGTTCATGAAGGTCTATTCTTACTGGATTAAAGAACACTGAACCTGCCTACACTAGAACTGGCTTGTTTTGGTTTTGCTTTGTTATTCTGAGTAGTGGTGATGGATAGTCAGATAAGAATCACAGCCTGAAGTCATGGATTCTGTGATTTGCCCCACCTTAGGAACACAAGCAAGAAATCAGCTTTGGAGGACCCTCACTCTGGACATGTTTCCAAGGTTTGTGCCCTTGGACTTTTTAGCTATCAAGTGAAAAAGCCTTCCTTGCTTACCGTACACAAGTAACCCCACTCCTACCTGTGTTTTGTAATTTTGGGTCGTGACCTTATCTTTAGAGAGGTTTTTGGGCTCCAAAATCACTGCAGATGGTGATTGCAGCCATGAAATTAAAAGACGCTTACTCCTGGAAGAAAAGTTATGACCAACCTAGATAGCATATTCAAAAGCAGAGACATTACTTTGCGGACTAAGGTCCATCTAGTCAAGGCTATGGTTTTTCCTGTGGTCATGTATGGATGTGAGAGTTGGACTGTGAAGAAGGCTGAGCACTGAAGAATTGATGCATTTGAACTGTGGTGTTGGAGAAGACTCTTGAGAGTCCCTTGGACTGCAAGGAGATCCAACCAGTCCATTCTGAAGGAGATCAGCCCTGGAATTTCTTTGGAAGGAATGATGCTAAAGCTGAAGCTCCAGTACTTTGGCCACCTCATGTGAAGAGTTGACTCACTGGAAAAGACTCTGATGCTGGGGGAGATTGGGGGCAGGAGGAGAAGGGGATGACAGAGGATGAGATGGCTGGATGGCATCACGGACTCGATGGACGTGAGTCTGAGTGAACTCCGAGAGTCAGTGATGGACATCGAGGCCTGGTGTGCTGCGATTCATGGGGTCGCAAAGAGTCGGACATGACTGAGCGACTGAACTGAACTGAACTGAACCTGCCTACACTAGAACTGGCTTGTTTTGGTTTTGCTTTGTTATTCTGAGTAGTGGTGATGGATAGTCAGATAAGAATCACAGCCTGAAGTCATGGATTCTGTGATTTGCCCCAACTTAAGAACACAAGCAAGAAATCAGCTTTGGAGGACCCTCACTCTGGACATGGAGAAGGCAGTGGCACCCCACTCCAGTACTCTTGCCTTGAAAATCCCATGGACGGAGGAGCCTGGTAGGCTGCAGTCCATGGGGTCGCTAAGAGTTGGACACGACTGAGAGACTTCACTTTCACTTTTCAGTTTCATGCATTGGAGAAGGAAATGGCAACCCACTCCAGTGTTCTTGCCTGGAGAATCCCAGGGACAGCAGAGCCTGGTGGGCTGCGGTCTATGGGGTCGCACAGAGTTGGACACAACTGAAGCAACTTAGCAGCAGCAGCAGCACTCTGAACGTTTCCAAGGCTTTGTGCCCTTGGACTTTTTAGCTATCAAGTGAAAAAGCCTTCCTTGCTTACTGTACACAAGTAATCCCACTCCTACTTGTGTTTTGTAATTTTCGGTCATGAGCTTATCTTTAGAGAGGCTTAGTCTGTGAACTTCCATAGTGATCTGACTTGAGGTTTGTATTTGCTTATATAGGTAGTCCTGGGGTACATTTGGAGGGACATTTCTTACACTAATTTCTGGCTTGGTAGGTGAGGATCTTGCAGGTAGTTTATTGAGTCCTGCCCTGAAGGCCACAGGTATGATCCCTGTGTACCAAGACCACAGAAGTGGAACCCAGAACCAAGATCATCTCTGAAGCTAATTGAGCTCCTTTGTAACTATTACCAGAAGCCCCCTGATCATCACTAACAAGCTTCTTAACTCCAACTTAGGCGAAGATGCCCACTCCAGTAAACACCCTATAAAGTCCTAACCAGGCTTCCAGCAGGAATTTTCTTTGTCTTGAGGCTATAAAAAGTGATTATTAGCTCACAAAAAAGGTCAACTCTCCCTGATCTAGCAGGAGGTCAGCCTGCTGCATTTACAATGCCTTCATTATCTCTGCTCTTTTTTTCTAGTATAACTGTATTCTAAATACTGTATAGAATATGGTTGTATTAAACATTTAGTTGTTGTTCATTTGCAATACCATTTAACAGGATGTCTTGTATTTTTATTTGCTAAATCTGGCAGCCTAGGTGGTACACCCTACGTGTATCTTTTACTCAGGCTGAGGTCCTTTGGGAAGTCTAGCTTTATTTGGGGTCTTAGCGGTAACTCCCCAACATGAGGGGTTATCTCTTGCTTCCATGAAGTCTTGGAAACCTCAGCCCTGGGGTTGTAATGCTAGTGTTGAACAGGGAGTCTCTTACCTACTTGACTGTGTTATACTCTTGGTTCTCTGGATTCTTGCTGCAGTTCTCAGTTTGTTTCATTTTTAGTCCCTCGAATTATCTTATTTTCTTCCAAGTACATGTATACCTTGAAGAGAGTGTTTGTTTTGTCCCAGATTTTCAGATGTTTGGAAGTAAAAGGGTTTCAGGTTATTTGGTCTACCCTATCATAGAAGATGTAAATTAGGACACAGATTCTGTAAT
The DNA here is from genome assembly GCF_014754425.2 of Oryx dammah. NCBI lineage: Eukaryota > Metazoa > Chordata > Mammalia > Artiodactyla > Bovidae > Oryx > Oryx dammah. Next base: position 51,954,650 of record NW_024070208.1, on the reverse strand, counting down.
AGTCAGCTAAGGTGTCTGATACATTGGTGTTGGGGGAAGTTAAAATGCTGTTAAAATTTAAAAGTCTCCAGGATTTCTGAGCTCTTCATAGGAGGGTGATATTATGCATGATAAAGTATATTTGACCAAAGTATAACCAAGTCAGTAGTGAGATACTTTGAAATCAGGTTATTATAATACAATTTCAAAGGTACCAAGGGTTAGCAATACACAGGAAGAAATAATTATAAGAGCATGTAATTAACTTAAGAACATGTGATTTATAAGTCTGGGTGACTCAGTTCCTAGGGCAGTGTTCTAGATGGTACTACAGATCACCAAGTATTCTGTTCCTCCTTGCAGGGCCCCTCCCTGAGAGGGTACACATCCCCTTCCTGGCCACGTGACCGGGGTTTGGCTAGGGAAGCAGAAGTGAACACTGCCAGTAAGAGATCTGTGGTTTGTCTTTTCTCTGTGCCATGGCTATCTTCTAGCAGATATGAGATAGATGGAGCTACACACAGCCAACCCTCTGATGTATATCAAGTATAAGCAAGAAAAAACTCCTCATTCTTTTAAGCCAGTGGGGTTTTCAGACTGTTTGTTACTGCAGCACAACTTGACTTCTTCTGACCTATTTTGACTGACAGAGATATCATCGACCCTCAGGCACGAAGCCAAGTGCCAAAGGTTGCAAACATGAGCAGGTTTGGTGTGGTCTTTCCCCTTATGAACTTAGGTTCTAAGAGGTGACAAAAATTAATCAAATAGAAAATGTGGAAGTAAAAGTTTTGAAGGAAACCAATTTTTGGTAAAATTAAGGTACATTTCTTTAAAATGATACCCCACCTATTTCCAGAAAATCCTGAAGCTATTTATAGAATCAGACACAACATACAACTTAGATCAGAGACACATTAACACAGCAGAGGAATCAAAGTCACTGGGCTGTAAGATAAATCGATTACTGCAATAGGGCATGATAATCATTTCCACTTTCTGGAGCCAAGGCAAGAAGGGAGTTGAGTAATACAGTTCTTACTGTCTGACAGCAGGATGCAGGCTAGATCTTTGAGGAACTAAACTTTTTCTTGCTGTGAATAAAGAAGTTTATTGAGTGGGTCTTCATATGAGAGACATTTTACAACTTGACAGTAACTCTAAATTTGACCTTGCAAAAGTCATGGAAACATTGTTGAAATGGATAATCTTGGTATAAACCATCTATAAAAGCTGTGTGTGTGTGTGTGTGTGTGTGTGTGTGTGTGTGTGTGTGTGTGTGTGTGTATGTGTCTGCTCAGGAGTGTCCAACTCTGAGACCCCATTAACTGTAGACCATCAGGCTCCTCTGTCCATGGAATTCTCCAGGTAAGAATACTGGAGTGGGTTGCCCTTTCCTACTCCAGGGTATCTTCCTGACCCAGGGATGGAATGTGAGTCTCTCATGTCTCCTGCATTGGCAGGTGATTCTTTACCACTGCACCTCCTGGGAAGGTGTTGGGGTCCTTTAATGGACCGGGACCTGGCGGTCCGGAGTCTACGATAGAAAAGTGAAAGAGAGAGCTGGAGGGAGGGAGAGAGAAAGAGAGAAAGAAAGAAAGAAAGAAAGACAGATAGACAGACAGGGGGACCCAAGCTCTGATGGAGCAAAGGTGTTTTAATGATCTTTCTGTGAGTATATATAGGCTATTTTACAAGAAATTTGTTTGACAGTGATAAAGATCAGAAAACCAAATGTACAGCAACTGTTACCAAGGGAACAGTTCAGTTCAGTTCAGTTGCTCAGTTGTGACCCACTCTTTGCGACCCCATGAATCGCAGCACGCCAGGCCTCCCTGTCCATCACCAGCTCCCAGAGTTGACTCAGACTCACGTCCATCGAGTCCGTGATGCCATCCAGCCATCTCATCCTCTGTCATCCCCTTCTCCTCCTGCCCCCAATCCCTCCCAGCATCAGAGTCTTTTCCAAGGAGTCAACTCTTCACATGAGGTGGCCAAAGTACTGGAGTTTCAGCTCTAGCATCATTCCTTCCAAAGAAATCCCAGGGCTGATCTCCTTCAGAATGGACTGGTTGGATCTCCTTGCAGTCCAAGGGACTCTCAAGAGTCTTCTCCAACACCACACTTCAAAAGCATCAATTCTTCAGCGCTCAGCCTTCTTCACAGTCCAACTCTCACATCCATACATGACCACAGGAAAAACCATAGCCTTGACTAGATGGACCTTAGTTGGCAATGATATCTTTGCTTTTGAATATGCTATCTACGTTGGTCATAACTTTTCTTCCAAGGAGTAAGCGTCTTTTAATTTCATGGCTGCAATCACCATCTGCAGTGATTTTGGAGCCCCCCAAAATAATGTCTGACACTGTTTCCACTGTTTCCCCATCTATTTCCCATGAAGTGATGGGACCGGATGCCATGATCTTCGTTTTCTGAATGTTGAGCTTTAATCCAACTTTTTCACTTTGCTCTTTCACTTTCATCAAGAGGCTTTTTAGTTCCTCTTCACTTTCTGCCATAAGGGTGGTATCATCTGCATATCTGAGGTGATTGATATTTCTCCCGGCAATCTTGATTCCAGCTTGTGTTTCTTCCAGTCCAGCGTTTCTCATGATGTACTCTGCATAGAAATTAAATAAGCAGGGTGACAATACACAGCCTTGACGTACTCCTTTTCCTATTTGGAACCAGTCTGTTGTTCCATGTCCAGTTCTAACTGTTGCTTCCTGACCTGCATACAGATTTCTCAAGAGGCAGGTCAGGTGGTCTGGTATTCCCATCTCTCTCAGAATTTTGTGATCCAGATAGTCAAAGGCTTTGGCATAGTCAATAAAGCAGAAATAGATGTTTTTTTGGAACTCTTTTGCTTTTTCCATGATCCAGCGGATGTTGGCAATTGGATCTCTGGTTCCTCTGCCTTTTCTAAAACCAGCTTGAACATCAGGAAGTTCACTGTTCATGTATTGCTGAAGCCTGGCTTGGAGAATTTTGAGTGTTACTTTACTAGCATGTGAGATGAGTGCAACTGTGTGGTAGTTTGAGCATTCTTTGGCATTGCCTTTCTTTGGGATTGGAATGAAAACTGACCTTTCCAGTCCTGTGGCCACTGCTGAGTTTTCCAAATTTGTTGCCATATTGAGTGCAGCACTTTCACAGCATCATCTTTCAGAATTTGAAACAGCTCAACTGGAATTTCATCACCTCCACTAGCTTTGTTCGTAGTGATGCTTTCTAAGGCCCACTTGATTTCACATTCCAGGATATCTGGCTCTAGATGAGTGATCCCACCATTGTGATGATCTGGGTCGTGAAGATCTTTTTTGTACAGTTCTTCTGTGTATTCTTGCCACCTCTTCTTAATATCTTCTGCTTCTGTTAAGTCCATGCCATTTCTGTCCTTTATTGAGCCCATCTTTGCATGAAATGTGCCCTTGGTATCTCTAATTTTCTTGAAGAGATCTCTAGTCTTTCCCATTCTGTTCTTTTCCTCTATTTCTTTGCATTGATCACTGAAGAAGGCTTTCTTATCTCTTCTTGCTATTCTTTGGAACTCTGCATTCAGATGCTTATATCTTTCCTTTTCTCCTTTGCTTTTTGCTTCTCTTCTTTTCTCAGCTATTTGTAAGGCCTCCCCAGATGGCCATTTTGCTTTTTTGCATTTCTTTTCCATGGGGATGGTCTTGATCCCTGTCTCCTGTACAATGTCATGAACCTCATTCCATAGTTCATCAGGCACTCTGTCTATCAGATCTAGGCCCTTAAATCTATTTCTCACTTCCACTGTATAATCATAAGGGATTTGATTTGGGTCATACCTGAATGGTCTAGCGGTTTTCCCTACTTTCTTCAATTTAAGTCTGAATTTGGCAATAAGGAGTTCATGATCTGAGCCACAGTCAGCTCCTGGTCTTGTTTCTGTTGACTGTATAGAGCTTCTCCATCTTTGGCTGCAAAGAATAGAATCAATCTGATTTCAGTGTTGACCATCTGGTGATGTCCATGTGTAGAGTCTTCTCTTGTGTTGTTGGAAGAGGGTGTTTGCTATGACCAGTGCATTTTCTTGCAAAACTCTATTAGTCTTTGCTCTGCTTCATTCCACATTCCAAGGCCAAATTTGCCTGTTACTCCAGGTGTTTCTTGACTTCCTACTTTTGCATTCCAGTCCCCTATATTGAAAAGGACATCTTTTTAGCGTGTTAGTTATAAAAGGTCTTGTAGGTCTTCACAGAACCGTTCAACTTCAGCTTCTTCAGTGTTACTGGTTGGGGCAAAGACTTGGATTACTGTGAAATTGAATGGTTTGCCTTGGAAACGAACAGAGATCATTCTGTCGTTTTTGAGATTGCATCCAAGTACTGCATTTTGGACTCTTTTGTTGACCATGATGGCTACTCCATTTCTTCTGAGGGATTCCTGCCCACAGTAGTAGATATAATGGTCATCTGAGTTAAATTCACCCATTCCAGTCCATTTTAGTTCGCTGATTCCTAGAATGTCGACGTTCACCCTTGCCATCTCTTGTTTGACCACTTCCAATTTGCCTTGATTCATGGACATGAGAGTCCAGGTTCCTATGCAATATTGCTCTTTACAGCATCGGATCTTGCTTCTATCACCAGTCACATCCACAACTGGGTATTGTTTTTGCTTTGGCTCCATCCCTTCATTCTTTCTGGGGTTATTTCTCCACTGATCTCCAGTAGCATATTGGGCACCTAACGACCTGGGGAGTTCCTCTTTTGGTATCCTATCATTTTGCCTTTTCCTACTGTTCATGGGGTTCTCAAGGCAAGAATACTGAAGTGGCTTGCCATTCCCTTCTCCAGTGGACCACATTCTGTCAGACCTCTCCACCATGATCCTCCCGTCTTGGGTTGCCCCACAGGCATGGCTTAGTTTTATTGAGTTAGACCAGGCTGTGGTCCTAGTGTGATTAGATTGACTAGTTTTCTGTGAGTATGGTTTCAGTGTGTCTGCCCTTTGATGCCCTCTTGCAACACCTACCATCTTACTTGGGTTTCTCTTACCTTGGACGTGGGGGTATCTCTTCACGGCTGCTCCAGCAAAGCTCAGCCACTACTCCTTCCCTTGGATGAGGGGTATCATCTCCTTACCGCCACTGTTCCTGACCTTCAACGTGGGATAGCTACTCTAGGCCCTCCTGCGCCCATGTAGCCACCACTCCTTGGACGTGGGGTGGCTCCTCCTGGCCGCTGCCCCTGGCCTCAGATGCAGGTTAAGTCCTCTTGGCCGTCGCCCTTCGGGCATGGGGTCCTCCCGGCTTCTGCCCCTGACCTTGGACGTGGGGTAGCTTCTCTCGGCCGTGCTTAGTGCACTGGTCGCAGCCGCCTGCAAGGGATTAATAACAGTCACAAGGTCAGGAGACAATCCATGTCTCAAGAAAGAGGACCAAGACTAAGCAATTTTGTAGTAAGGAGAATGTTTACTGAAGGAGACTCAAGTCTGTCTCATCCTATGACTTCAGTCCTGAGAGCTGCGTGCAGCTCTACTCGTTTCTGGCAGCAGAAACTAATAAGGAAGAGAGGGTTTATGAGAAACAGCATGTAGGAATCCTCCTGTTAAACATTCCCTGACAGGAAGCCTCTATAGAAGCGGAAGAGAACAAAAATCTTAATTAAGGGAAGCCATTCCTGTAAGGAGCTTAGGTACTATAAGCTAGACTGGTTGCTTTCTGCTGTCTTACCCATGGCAGGGTGGAGGAGGCAGTGCTAGGGGAGGGTCCAGGATGTGTACATTGTCAGATGACCCTTAAGGTAAGTTGAGTCTGACTCTTTGCAACCCCATAGACTATACAGTGCTTGGAATTCTCCAGGCCAGAATACTGGAGTGGGTAGCCTTTCCCTTCTCCAGGGGATCTTCCCAACCCAGGGAACAAACCCAGGTCTCCCGCATCGCAGGCGGATTCTTTACCAGCTGAGCTACAAAGGAAGCCCGAGAATACTGGAGTGGGTAGCCTATTCCTTCTCCAGGGGATCTTCCTGATCCAAGAATCAAACCGGGGTCTCCTGAATTGCAGGCAGATTCTTTACCAACTGAGCTATCAGGGAAGCCCCTGTTATTAGAGGCCTCAGGAGCCTATGGAAGATGCTACTTTTGAAGTGGTCTGTGTTGGAAGTTTTCTCAGTCCAGACCTTAAAATTATGTTCGGTGTGGTTGGTGGGAGAATCCATCCCTCCATTTGCTTTAGAGGCCAGAAGGAGGCAGGGCTGTCACGTGCTGTATCATAGACATTCAAGAGCCTGATTTCTGTCTTTTGTCGTATGTCACACAGGGACCAGTGGGAGGGATCGGTATTTTCTTCAAAAAAGGAACATTAAAAACTTCTCAAATACTTCAACAGTTATTTATGAGACCAGCGTTTGGCACCATAAAACAGATAGAACATGATTTGTTTCTGAACATTTTAAGGGCTTTTAATGATGGGCTGCTTCAGCCAAATAAGAGTCTGACAGGCCATTTCTGGCTCATTAAATGGAGGACGGTGGGCCCTTGGCCTAGATGAGCACTGAATCTGGGAAAAGGCCAGTCACATAGTCCTATTACATCCTCCTTGGAAAGCTGATGAGGCTGTTATGGGCCAGGGTGATGCCATAGACACGAGCACAGTACAGTGTGATCTTAGCAGATGACTTCTGTAGCAAGCATGCAACTTCACCCGTAAACACAGGTGTGTAAGAAGTATATCTTCTGTAAAATGTCTCTAACCGAATCTGTTTTCTCATGGAATCTTTATTCTGCTGAAGGACAGAAGTTCAATCTCCGCTGGTGTCAGGATCTCCCCCTCTCTCATCTTCCAGGACCGTGTGGGGAGGTGGGGGGGCACTTATGCTGTCTCAAGGGGTTGGGTAGGGTGATCTGGTATCAGATGTCAGGGTTGGACTGTCATCATCTGTTTACATTGGCTTTGGTGGAGACACCCCTGCTTCTTCTGGCCTCTGGTCTCTGGCCCACTGAGCCTAGTGATGTGCTGTACAACACTGTGCTTGTGGTTAACATAACTGGTTGAGTGTAAATCTCACATCAAGTGTTCTCACACACACTCACACACACACATAGATGGGTACAAGGAGACTTTGGAGGTGCTAAATATTTCTCTTACCTTGATTGCAGTGATCGTGTTTCACATGTGTATGCATACGTCCAAACTCATCAAATTAGACACATAAGGTATGTGCAGGTATATCAACTGTGCCTCAGTAGGGGCCTCCCTGGTGACTCAGTGGTAAAGAATCCGCCTGCAATGCAGAAGCTGCAGGCACTGGTTCGATCCCAGTGTCAGGAAAATCCCCTCGAGGAGGGCATGGCAACCCACTCCAGGATTCTTGCCTGGAGAATCCCATGGACAAAGGAGCCTGGTGGGTCCATGGGGTTGCAAAGAGTTGGTCATGACTGAAGCAACTCAGCACACAAACACACACCTCAATAACAGTGTTTTTAAAATGCTGTTTAAAAAAAGAACATAATATGTGGCAGGTAGTGGGCTAAATGCTTTTTATGTTAACTTATTACACTATCACAATAGAACGCCTGAGGTGGGTACCCATCACTGTGTCCATTTTGCAATTGAGGCAACGAGAGCATAAAAGAAGTTACTCTATTTTAACCAGTTAGTAAGTGCTGGAGCTGGCACGGACATGGAGGCAGACTAAAGTCAGACCTATGGTATTTTTTTTTAACGTTTCTGCCTTGCCATGCAGTGTGCAGGATCTTAGTTTCCCCACCAGTGCATGCCCTGCAGGGAAAGTGTAGAGTCTTAACTGCTGGCCTAACCAGGGAAGCCCCAGAACCTACGCTTTTAGTCCCAGCACTGTGCTCCCTCCTGAAACACCTTCCTCTGGACCCCATCACACCAGGCTGTCCTGGTTCTTCTCCAGGCTCTCTAGCCACATTTCTCTGTGTTCCCATGGCTTCTTTTCCTTGCCAGCCCACTTTGCCGGGTGCCATCTGAGCTCTGCCTTGGCTTTCTTATTCTCATGGTGAACCTGCTCACCAGGGCTTCTTTGCTGGGCTTGTGGGCCCTGACTTCAGTCAAGGGCAGATGACTCCTTGCTCTGTCTCCATGGCTTGTTCCTCCAGCCCAAGCTTCAGGCTCAGATGTTTCGCTGTCTCCTTGCTGTCTCCATCTGGATGTCCTTGGGCACCTACCGCATCATCTTTTCCCCTTTCCTATGTTCTCTGGATCTTGTGAGGGCCCATCCATGATGGAAAACTGAGTCATCTTTGCCTTCTTCCTCATCCTCCAGTCTATTTAATCACCAAGTTTGGGGAATTTCATTTTTCCCCTGATGGTTGCTCTGGTTGGAGCCCTTATGGTTTCTTTGATGCTGAAAAGGCTTCCTAAGTGGTTGCTCTGCTTCCACTCTCATCCGCTTCTGTATATCCTCTTATAAACCGAGAGAGCTTTTCTCGCTAAACACAATTCTTGGTTATTTGTGTGAACCCCTCATTTACAGAAGTGTCTCCCATCACTTACAGGCTTCCCATCATTTACAGAAGTGTCTCCCATCACTTACAGGCTTCCCATCATTTACAGAAGTGTTTCTTAAAAATGTGGTTCTTCGACAAGATGCATCAGAGCCATATGAGAGGTTTGTTAAAGTGGAAGATTTCTGGCCCCAGCCCAGATCTACTATATCAGCACCTCTGGGTACAGTGTAGGGATGTGGACCTCCTTGATGCTAGCAGGCTGATTCCTAACCTGCTGCCTGGATAAAATCTAAGCCTCCTAAAAGGACATGAATGTTCTGATCTCTATTCCTCTCTCTTCCTGATGTCTATTTCTTATCTCTTACCAGTCTCTCTGAGGTCCCCCAAACACTCAGCAGCTTGTCTGTTCTCCCCATCTCCACGCACACACAAAACCCACTCACCGGGCTGTCCACTGGCCCCTCTGCCCAGAGTGCCTTTGCCTTCCTTCAGGTTGTCGATCTCTCTTTCCAATAGCTGTCTCAGGCATCCATTCCTCGCCTTAGGTCTCTTGGCTCCCCAACCATGCCCCCATGGGCTCAAGAAGTCTCCCGCTCAGTGTTTCCCTGGGCTTCCCTGGTGGTTCAAGTGGTAAAGAAGCCACCTGCAATGCAGGAGACGCAGGGTCAGGAAGATCCCCTGCAGAAGGAAATGGCAACCCACTCCAGTAGACTTAGCTGGGAAACCCCATGGTCCTTGGGGTCGCAAGAGTAGGACACAACTCAGAAACTAAACACACACATACCTCTGTGTTCCCCTAATGCCACACGCCCTTGCACATCCTTGTCCACCCTCAGTGTACCCCCCTGTAAGTATGCTCCTGTCGTCTGTCTAGTTTACCAGCTTCTTATCAGGGGACCCTTCATCTTTCTGTTTTCAGGGCTAGATACAATGGCCCATGAGTATAGTGTGTCAACGCAGCAAAACAGAGGCTCTGAGGAACCACTGAAGCCAGAGTTACAGATTCGGCTAGAAGAGCCTGGTAGCCATCATGAGGGAGGTGATGTTTCAGAAAGACCTCAAGGGAAAGGCATGAGGAGAATTTTGCTAGTAGAGCAAAGGGGACAAGGAAATTGCTGGCAGAGAGGACTTTCACGGCGAGGTGGGCATTCTGGCACACCTGGGCCCCGGGTGACTTGAGGGGAGTAGCAGTGGGTGAGCTGGGAGGCAGCTTGCATCAAGGCCGGCATCACAGGCTTTCCTGAGGCAAAAAAAAAAAAAATAAATAAATAAAAAATAAAAACAGAAAGAAAGAAAATCTGTGGCGGCCACGTGACCTGGACCGAGAGACCCACGGCCGGCAGCGCCACCTACTGTGCCAAACTGGTTTTCCAGCCCCTTGAGTGGGAAGATGGCAGCAAGTGACTCATTATCTTGTCGACTGTGGAAGTTTTAAGTTAAAACCTCTCACAGAATGAGAAAACCCATCGGTGTGACACACGAAACACTTTCGCCAAATGATAATAAGCATTCTTCTAACTTGTGGCATTTTCTTGCATTCAGCATTTTTAAAAAGGGTCTGTCTTTATTATTCCATGGACCGTGTCTCACTGGCTTGCAGGGTTGCCCCTTTACCTCTCTTGATGTTTTCATTCTAAAGTTATGTCAGCATGGGAGGCTTAATTGCCGCTGCTGCTTTTAGTAACTTTCGTTCACCGTTGAGATTTTTATTTCCATAGAGTAGTGACACACCAAGAATGATACCACAATTACTGGTAAAGTTAATCGGAATCCAGCTCTTTCAATATATCTCGTTTTATCAGTAATGCCCAGAGTTAAAGTGGTTGTAATTTGCATTGTATCTGACACAGTTCTGAGCACTATGTGGGGGCCTTGATAAACTGCAGTGAGTAGAGGAAGAGCGTTGCTTTCAGTCAGTTTGATTTTGCGATCTACCAGTGTTTGCACTGTGCTATCTCCACTCCAGCACTCTTGCCTGGAAAATCCCGTGGAGGGAGGAGCCTGGTGGGCTGCAGTCCATGGGGTTGCCAAGAGTTGGACACGACTGAGCAACTTCCCTTTCACTTTTCACTATCATGCATTGGAGAAGGCAATGGCAACCCACTCCAGTACTCTTGCCTGGAAAATCCCATGGACGGAGGGGCCTGGTAGGCTGCAGTCCATGGGGTCGCTAAGAGTTGGACACGACTGAGCAACTTCCCTTTCACTTTTCACTATCATGCATTGGAGAAGGAAATGGCAACCCACTCCAGTGTTCTTGCCTGGAGAATCCCAGGGACAGGGGAGCCTGGTGGGCTGCTGTCTATGGGGTCGCACAGAGTCGGACACGACTGAAGCGACTTAGCAGCAGCAGCAGCAGCATTTCTGTTTCAGGCTACTTTTTCTTCCAAAATTTCAGGAATAAGTCCTTAAGGCTATTCTGGAGGGAAAAACAGGCAACTGTGAAGCCTAATTCACTGAGTCTTTCTTTAGAATCAGAAATTTCTGAAGGCATCTCTTCTTTTCTACTTTCATTCATTTGTTACAATGAGTTGGTTCTTGAGTTAGACTTCTTTAGATTCCCCATGTAAGTGATGGTCAACACCGAAATCATATTGATTATATTCTTTGCAGCCAAAGATGGAGAAGCTCTATACAGTCAGCAAAAACAAGACTGGGAGCTGACTGTGGCTCAGATCATGAACTCCTTATTGCAAAATTCAGACTTAAATTGAAGAAAGTAGGAAAAACCACTCGACCATTCAGGTATGGCCTAAATCAAATCCCTTACAGTTATACAGTGGAAATGACAAATAGATTCAAGGGATTAGATCTGATAGACAGGGTGCCTGAAGAACTATGGACGGAAGTTTGTGACATTGTACAGGAGGCAATGATCAAGACCATTTCCAAGAAAAAGAAATGCAAAAAAGCAAAATGGCTGTCTGAGGAGGCTTTACAAATAGCTGAGAAAAGAAGAGACGTGAAGGGCAAAGGAGAAAAGGAAATATATACACATTTGAATGCCGAGTTCCAAAGAATAGCAAGGAGAGATAAGAAAGCCTTCCTCAGTGATCAATGCAAAGAAATAGAGGAAAACAATAGATTGGGAAAGACTAGTATTCCCTACAAGAAAATTAGAGATACCAAGGGAACATTTCATACAAAGATGGGCACAATAAAGGACAGAAATGGTATAGATCTAACAGAAGCAGAAGATATTAAGAGGAGATGGCAAGAATACACAGAAGAATTATACAAAAAAGATCTTCATGACTCAGATAACCATGATGGTGTGATCACCCACCTGGAGTCAGACATCCTGGGATGCAAAGTCAAGTGGGCCTTAGGAAGCATCACTACGAACAAAACTAGTGGAGGTGATGGAATTCTAGATTATCTATTTCCAGTCCTAAAAGATGATGCTGTGAAAGTGCTGCACTCAATATGCCAGCCAATTTGGAAAACTCAGCAGTGGCCACAGGACTGAAAAGGTCAGTTTTCATTCCAATCCCAAAGAAAGGCAATGCCAAAGAATGTTCAAACTACTGCACAATTGCACTCATCTCACACACTAGTAAAGTAATGCTCAAAATTCCCCAAGCCGGGCTTCAACAGTATGTGAACCATGAACTTCCAGATGTTCAAGCTGGATTTAGAAAAGGCAGTGGAACCAGAGATCTAATTGCCAACATCCAGTGGATCATTGAAAAAGCAAGAGATTTCCAGAAAAACATCTACTTCGACTTTATTGACTATGCCAAAGCCTTTGATTGTATGGATCACAACAAACTGTGGAAAATTTTTCAAGAGATGGGAATACCAGACCACCTTACCTGCCTCCTAAGAAATCTGTATGCAGGTCAAGAAGCAAGAGTTAGAACTGGACATGGAACAACAGACTGGTTCCAAATTGGGGAAGGAGTACATCAAGGCTATATATTGTCACCCTGCTTATTTGACTTACATGCAGAGTACATCATGAGAAATGCCAGGCTGGATGAAGCATAAACTGGAATCAAGATTGCTGGGGGAAATGTCAATAACCTCAGATACCCAGATGACACCACCCTTATGGCAGAAAGTGAAGAAGAACTAAAGAGCCTCTTGATGAAAGTGAAAGAAGAGGGTGAAAAAGTTGGCTTAAAACTCAACATTCAGAAAACTAAAATCATGGCATCTGGTCCCATCACTTCATGGCAAATCGATGGGGAAACAATAGAAACTGTGAGAGACTTTATTTTGGGGGATTCCAAAATTGCTGTATATGGTGACTGCAGCTGTTAAATTAAAAGACGCTTGCTACTTGGAAGAAAAGCTATGACCAACCTAGTCAGCATATTAAAAAGCAGAGACATTACTTTGCCAACAAAGGTCCATCTAGTCAAAACTATGGTTTTTCCAGTAGTCATGTTTGGATGTGAGTTGGATAAAGAAAGCTGAGTGCCAAAGAATTGATGCTTTTGAACTGTGGTGTTGGACAAGACTCTTGAGAGTCCCTTGGACTGCAAGGAGATCCAACCAGTTAATCCTAAAGGAAATCAGTCCTGAATATTCATTGGAAGGACTGATGCTGAAGCTGAGGCTCCAGTGCTTTGGCCACCTGATGTGAAGAACTGACTCATTGGAAAAGACCCTGATACTGGAAAAGATTGAAGGCAGAGAAGGGGACAACAGAGGATGAGAGGGTTGGATGGCAATACTGACTTGATGGACATGAGTTTGAGCAAACTCTCGGAGTTGGTGACGGACAGGAAAGCCTGGCGTGCTGCAGCCCATGGGGTCACAAAGTGTTGGACAGGACTGAGTGACTGAACTGAACTGAAGTGGGATCATATGGTATTTTTCTGTATGGTTTATTCACTTAGCACAATGTCCTGTAAATTCATCCATGTTGTTACAAATAGCAGGACTTTCATTTGTTTACATGACCCCGTCTTGTGTGTGTGTGTGTGTGTACATACCCTTACCAGTTACAGAACCAGAGAGTAAAATGGTGGTTGCTGGGGGTTGGGGGCCTTCAGGAAGGTGGGGAGATGCTGGCCAGATGGTACAAATGTTCAGTTGAAAGATGAATAATCTCTGGGGCTCTGATGTATGTCATGGTGGCTCAAGTTAAGAATACCATATTATATGCTTGAAACGTGCTAAGAGAGTAGATTTTGTGTTCTTACCATACACACATAAATGATAATTATGTGAAGTGATGGAGATGTTGGTCATGGTAATCATTTCACAATGGATACTACCACATACAGGGTACTTAAACGAGTCCCTTCTGGGTCAACTGGGTCCTGTCAGTGATTTACTGTATAAACTGCTTTGATCAGCTCAAGCTCCCGAGAGCTGCAGTTTGGTGGGAGAGGGACCTTGGCTGTGGCTGTCTTACTGACAAGAGCAGAGTGCAAGCTCGTCTGATCTTGGGAATTGCTTCCCTTCAGACTGCAGCTGCTCAGCTGTCTAGTCCACCTGCCTCTTTGGCATGACCCACACTGCCATCTGGGGCTAAGTCCCCTTGTCATGCCTGTGGGACCCTCTGGAGCCCACCAGCTCTCCAAGTCCCATCTCCCTGCCTTCTTTTCTGGGCTCACGAGGACCGTGATGCTGGCCAAGCCCAGCTTCTCTTGTCCCCACACTTCCATTTCTCCTTTCCCTTACTGTGGTGGCTTAGAGGAAACACACACAGATCCCAGGACAGTAGCCGGTCTACTCTCAGATTCTCAGCCTCATGTGGAACCCTCCATCATCTTCCCTTAGAGAGACTGAGGAGGTGCGAGTGGGTGCAGGAAACCTGCTTCCAGTGACTGAGTATTTTTTTCATTCCTCAGTGCAGACATTAGCAGAAAAACAGATGCTCCCTTATTGTGTCTTCCTCTCTCACACCTATACAGGTCAAAATTACTCTAAAGTCAAGCATGAGATAAGTTTACTCCTGCGTTCCTCCTGGTTCTCCATACAGGGGTGGTGCATGCGTGCTCAGTCACTCAGTCATGTCTCACTTGTGACCCCAAGGACTATAGTCCGCCAGGCTCCTCCGTCCATGGGATTCTCCAGGTAAGAATACTGGAGTGGGTTGCCTGGCCCTCCTCCAGGGGATCTTCCCGACCCAGGGATTGAACCCGTCTCTCCTGCACTGGCTGGTGGATTCTTTTACCACTGAGTCACCTGAGAAGCCCCATATAGGGGTGGGTCACAGGGTTACATCAAATTCAGGAGAACCCACAATAGCTAGTAATTTGAGAGCATCCCACACTTTTGATACGTGTTGTCATGGGAGCAGATGAGGTTCCTTCAGGGTGTGTTGTACAGCAGGGTTCCTCAAACTTTAGAGAGCATCAGGACCACTTGGAGGGCTTGTTCAAAGACAGATTGTTGGTCTCATCTCCAAAATTTCAGGAGCACTGCAAAAGGGACCAGTATTTTGCATTTAGGATGGCAGACTCAGCAACTAAAAATACTAGACCCCAGTTCAATTGAATTTCAGATAAACAACAAATTTTAAAAGGATAAGCAACTCCCAAATACTGCATGGGACATAAAAAGTGAAGTTGCTCAGTCATGTCTGACTCTTTGTGACCCCATGGACTGTAGCTCGCGAGGCTCCTCTAATCCATGGGATTTTCCAGGCAGGAATACTGGAGTGGGTTGGCATTTCCTTCTCTAGGGGATCTTCCCAACCCAGGGATCGAACCTGGGTCTCCTGCATTGCAGGCAGATTCCTTACCATCTGAGCCACCAGGGAAGTCCTGAGAAGCATGGAACCTACTTATGGAAGCATGGGACATACTTATCCTGAATTTTTTTTTATCATAAAATTTAGGCATTACTTATCTGAAATCCCACTTTGACTGGGTGTCCTGTATTCTATCTAACAACCTAATTTGCCTTTCCAGCAAGGGCCCTGGTGATGGGGATGTTGCTGGTCTGGAGACCACAGTTTGGACCATGTGTGCAGACTAGCATGAGTGCAGAGGCCTGGGTAATACCAACATGTAACCAGCGAAAGAATCCGAACAGCATTGTAAGGGAGGCAACAGAATTATAATGAGTGTTTTCAGAACCCAAAGGAAGAAAAAGTTTCAAAGATGCAGAGTGATCAACTGAGTCACACATCAGAGTTTGGGGGAAGCTGAGGATTGAAAAGAAGTTAGACTTGGCAACAGAGGCCTCTGGGGATCTCTGTCACGTTCAGCGCACAAATAGGGGCAGAAGCAGTGGGCAGTGATGACAAGAGTGGGAGTGGCAGAGTGATGTCAGCTTGCATATGGTTGGTGGGGGACTACTTTGTGAAGTGAAGAGGGGGGTGCAGGGGCACTCGAGGGTATTTTTTATGAAAGCAGACGGGGAATATATTTACAGCCAGAGAAGAAGTCAGTAGAGAAGGAAGGCCTGTTACAGAAGACAGAGAATAGCCAATGGGGTACAAGGCCGAGGGAGCCCCAGCTGGGGAAGCAGGAGAAAGATGGAACGAGGGAGAAAAGTTGGGAGAGTGCAGACTTAGCCTCCCAGCCCAGGGCAAAGTGTTGGATGTAAATTTTATAATTTGGCTCATAAAGGAAAAAAGAACATCTACTTAGAAAAAAATCTCTGCTGACATTGAATGTTACTATTGCAAAGTAGAAAAACATATGTGTGTGTGACTAAGGGTGCTGAACGATATATTAAAAAATTCTGTGTGCTTTGAAAGATTTTTTTTTTGCTGTAATTTATTCTTTGAGTGTCTCTTGCATTTGGTTTTATAAGGCTATATTCACAATTTTCCAAAATTGGTTTTTCCTCCTTGGGGCTTTCTTTTTCTCGTGGAGTAAACCTTTTTAATCTTCAGTTACAGGCTGCACGTTTTCATTGGTTTGTACCTTATGTGTTTCTTTCCATGCCTGTACTTTGTTGGCTTTGCCTTATCCACAGACATCCCTACCCAACCTCACCGGTTTGGCTCTGATGATTTTCATTCTTGCCTTTCCCACTAATTTCTATGTTAAATTAAAAAGCATTGGTCTTATATATTCAATAACCTAAGACATACCATGTAAGCATTGTTTTACTCTATAGTATTAAAATGATCTCAAGATCAAGTTGTTTAAAAGATCAGAGTTTCTCAAATTGTAATTTGGGAGCATCTGTGCCAGAATCTTACTGACTTAGGCTTTAGGTGGTGTCCTGAAGGTGAATTTTAAGAGCCACAGAAATCCTGGAATGAACAGGGGGCTTTGCAGCAGAGCCACCAGGTTTCTCCTCTTCTACTTCTGCCTGACTGCTCTGTTCTCTGCTGGGGCCAAGCAGGAAGAAACTCTCCTTTTTGCTCTATTTCTTTCCTCCTCTCTAAAGTAGGTGAGGTGGCTGAGGTGGTTAGAACTCTAGCAGCCTTTTTGGACCATGAGGGAAACTTGAGGATGGAAACTAGTAATAGGTTAGAACAGAGAAAATAGACGACCTGGGTCCTTGATTGTATGGACACACGGTACACCACAATAAGTCACACCCTTGTATAATATTCTCTCATTAAATTGGGAAGAAATCCAGCACTTGATTCTTCTAATCCACAGAATCTGGCAAGGTAAATGGGATGTTGCTCCCATGTTTATAATACATTGAATGGCAAAGTGAAGGGGAAAATGTTAGTCACTCAGTCATGTCTGACTCTGTAACCCCATGAACTATAGCCTGCCAGGCTCTTCTGTCCATGGGATTCTCCAGGCAAGAATACTTGAATGGGTTGCCATTTCCTTCTCCAGGGGATCTTCCCAACACAGGGATCAAACCCTGGTCTCCTGCATTGCAGGCAGATTCTTTACTGCCTGAGCCACCAGTGAAGGAATTTTGCAGATGTAATTAAGGTCCCTCCAGATCAGTTCAGTCGCTCAGTCGTGTCTGACTCTTTGTGACTCCATGGACTGCAGCATGCCAGGCCTCCCTGTCCATCACCAACTCCCGGAGTTACCCAAACTCATGTCCATCACGTTGGTGATGCCATCCAACCATCTCATCCTCTGTCGTCCCCTTCTCCTCCTGCCTTCAATCTTTCCAAGCATCAGGGTCTTTTCCAATGAGTCAGATCTTTGCATCAGGTGGGCAAAGTATTGCAGTTTCAGCTTCAGCATCAATGAATATTCAGCACTGATTTCCTTTAGGATTCACTGGTTTGATCTTGCAGTCCAAGGGACTCTCAAGAGTCTTCTCCAACACCATAGTTCAAAAGCATCAATTCTTTGGTGCTCAGCTCTCTTTATAGTCCAGCTCTCACATACATATATGACTACTGGATAAAGTATGATTCTAAATGCAAACATTTCTAAAGTTTGATTCTAAATGCAATTTTGCCCCTTATCAGTTGACTTTTAGTTTATCAAAGGGAGACTATTCCGGGTAGGCCTGACCTAATCAGGTGAGCCCTTTAAAAGAAGGGCTATGCCTTCCCAGAATTCAGAGACTACAACCAGCAGAGAGTCTTTGCCTTTGTTGCCAGCCTGGAAGAAATAACACTCCAGGAATTTTACAGCCACAAGTCCATAAATTCTGCTAATAACCTAAGGGAATTCTTCCTTTGTTTTCAGAAGGGAATGTAGCCAAGCCAACACCCTGATTTCAGTCTTGTGAGACCAGCCACCAGCTAAACCATAATCAGACTCCTGACCCGTGGAAATTTTGAGATAATCAATGTGTGTTTTTTAAAGCTTTTAAGTTTGGGCTAATTTGTTAGGCAACATAGAAAGCTATACATTGATGTCCACGTTGTTACTGTAACAGCCCAGGAATGCCTACCTCCAGGCTTCTTTTACATGAGGAAGAATTTAACTTATGAAATTAAAGAATTTCTTGCTTATTTAAGCTGTCGTGATTTTAGATTTTCATTTATAGGTATCTTAACCTAAATTTAACTGATTCATTGAGTGATGAGGAAGAACTTATGGAATATCAATCATTTGTGCTTGACCTTGAAAAATGTATAGTTTCATAAGGTGGAAACTGGGTGACTAGAGGCAGAGAATAATTTTCCTGGGGCAGAATGCATGAAGTGGAGTAATACGTATTTTGGAAAAAACAAATAATTGAATTTCACTAGATTGAGTGAGATGAGGATGAAAAGGTGGATTAGAGTCAAATCACAAATCCCGATGGTCTTGGGGATTATTTTTTAAGCAATGGAGAACATGGAGATTTTCTGATCAAAGTAGTAGCATGATCAGAGCTATGACTTATTTGTATTTAGTTGCTTATGATTTGTTTACTTATTATCTTCTAATTTTTTAAAAATGTATCTTTAATTGGAGGATAATTGCTTTACAATGTTGTGCTGGTTTCTGCTGTATTATTATCTTTTAAATTGAAGATTCTCCTGGAGGAGGGAATGGCTGCCCACTCCAGTATTCTGGCCTGGAGAATTCCATGGACAGTGTAGTCCATGGGGTTGCAAAGAGCCAGACGTGACTGAGCAACTTTCATTTTCGCTTTTCAAATAGAAGTATATTGCTTTACAGCACTGTGCTAGTTTCAGTGGTACAGCAGATTGATTGAGTTATACAAATATATATATGTATATTCTTTTCCAGTTTCTTTTCCATTATGGATTATTACATGATGGCGAATATAGTTCCCGGTGTATACAGTAAATCCTTTTTATATATAGTAGTGTGTGTCTGTTAATCCCACACTCCAAATTTTTCCACCCCACTACCCTTCCCTCTTTGGTAATCATAAATTTATTTTCTATGTCTGTGAGTCTATTTCTATTTTGTAAATAAGTTAATTTGTATCAGTTTTTTTTTTTAGATTCTACATATAAGTGAATCATGGGATATTTATCATTCTCTTCTGATTTACTTCACGTAGTATGATAATCTCTAGACATATCCATGTTGCTGCAAATGGTAATATTTCATTCTGTTTTGTGGCTAACAGTCCACTGGGTGTGTGTATGTATGTATATGTGTATGTGTATATCCGTATCACATCTTCTTTATCCATTCAGCTGTTTTTAAATTAGTTAATTTAAAAATTTCATTGGAATATAGTTGATTTACAATGTTGTGTTATTTTCAGATATACAACAAAGTGATTCAGTTATAAGTATGCATATATTTATTTTTTCAGATTCTTTACCCATATAGGATATTATAGAATATTGAGTAGAGTTCCTCACACTATGCAGTTGGTTCTTGTTGGTTATCTATTTTATATATAGTAGTGTATGCGTGTTAATCCCAAGCTCTTAATTTATCCCTCCTACCCATATTTCCCCTTTGGTAACCATAAGTTTGTTTTCAAAATCTGTGAGTCTGTTTCTGTTTTGTAAATAAGATAATTTGTGTCATTTTAAAAAAGTTAGATTTCACAAGAAGTGATATCATATGATATTTGTCTTTCTCTGTCTGACTTACCTCACTTAGTATGATAATCTCCATCCATGTTGCTGCAAATGGCTTTCGTTCTTTTTTATGACTGAGTAATATTCCATTGCATATATGTACCATATCTTCTTTATCCATTCCTCTGTTGATGGATATTTAGGTTGCTTCTGTGTCCTGTCTATTGTAAACAGTGCTGCAGTGAACACCGGGGCTCATGTATCTTTTTGAATTAGAATTTGCATCTTTTCTGGATATATGCCCCAGAGTGAGATTGCTGGATCATATGGTGGCTCTGTTTTTAGTTTTGAAAGGAACCTCCATACTGTTTTCCACAGTTATGCTTTTTAAAAAAATGCAGTATGAGTCAATTCTTCTTAGGTTGCAGAAACATATTTCAAAGTAGATTTTGTCTCAAAGAGATTTATGGGAAGAGAAACTGAGAAAGCGAAACAGGAACAGGAAACAGGAGCCAAGGACATCAGCAACCAGAACAAGAGACTCATGTCCTAAAGGCTCTTTCTCCTCTCCTGTCTCCTATTTCATTTCATTCTCTGTTGTGCTAAGTTTCTTATGGCTGGAGCATCACCCCTTACAGCTGCCCATTAAAGGAGAAAGAACGGACTTCTCCACCAGTTCTGGCTCAGGACTTCACTTCTGGAACCTGCATTTGATTGGACAGTCCTGGAATAATCCCAAAGGCCACGGGGGTGGAATATGATGATTGGCCTGGCTGTTGTGTGTATGTGTGTGTGCACGTGTGTGTGATGTCTACTATGAGAAAAAGGAGCTTGGTGAATAAAAACAAACTAGGTTAATTTGAATTTAACAGTTCTTTCTTTTTTATGTCAGGGTCTCAAGGACAAATGACAAAATTCATATGATTATGCTTTCACCAAGGGGATAAAATTTTAGTAATTGAAATATGCACAAATGCTTATTTATAATATTTCCAATCATTTCTCCTTGCCACCATCATCATCAACTAAACTATAAGCTATATAATTAAAACTAGTTTCCATGATATATATTTTAAAATGCTCAGTTATTAATTTACTGTGTGTCCAAAGTGTGTGGAATACTGTATTATGTTTATGACATCTATTGCTTGAATAAAAGAGAATTTCAGAGTAGCTATTTACAGGTACCTCTAAGTTCTTGAAATAATCTCAGTGAAATACAACTTCTTGCTTAAGAAAGCAGCACTCTTTTGCTCAAATGTGTTAGTAGACTGAGATAAGTAATACTTAAATAAACTCTCAGTTCAGTTCAGTTCAGTCGCTCAGTCATGTCCGACTCTTTACAAACCCATGAACTGCAGCATGCCAGGCTTCCCTGTCCATCACCAACTCCCGGAGCTTACTCAAACTCATGTCCATCGAGTCGGTGATGCCATCCAACCATCTCATCCTCTGTCGTCCCCTTCTCCTCCTGCCTTAAATAAACTCTTAGATCAGCTAAAAAATATGCTATTTTAACCTGCATATTTTACCATACATGCTTTGGGTATCTGTGAAAAGTTTAGAAAGTATTGGATCTTTTTCTAAATTCTTGCATATGTTGATCATCTATGCCTTTTTTGGGAAAATATTCAAATAGATTGACCCAAATCTGTAACTGACATACACGACAAACACCATCACGGGAATTAAAGATGCTATCATTTAAGATGCCTGAAATGTGTTTTTAAAAAATCTGGCTGAAACGTCCTGGAAGACTTCCAATCAGCTCCCTGGTGGGTGCAGCTGATACGTTTTACCACTAGGTGTTACTCTTCCTCCATCACACATGAATCTAGAGTTTAAAAAGCAATGTGCATGCAAAGCCAACAGACTTCTCTATCTCCTGTCTACTGTTTAAACACAAGATGCAACTTTGCCCCCACTATTTACTCATCATTGTAACCATATAAGCACTCAGCACAGTAGAAAGTGAAGTTTATTGCTGCTTTCTGTAGTATCATCCCATACCAGGTGTCCAAAAGCTAAAGACTGTTAATACCTCCATGCTGTGTCCTGTGCTTAGTCGCTCAGTCGGTCTCTTTGCGACCCCATGGACTGTAGCCTGCCAGGCTCCTCTGTCCTTGGGGATTCTCCAGGCAAGAGTACTGGAGTGGGTTGCCACGCCCTCCCCCAGGGGATCTTCCTGACCCAGGGATCGAAACCCAAGTCTCCTGCATTGCAGGAAGATTCTTTACGTCTGATCCTTCAGGGAAGCCCCATCAATACCTCTAGTTGTTGTTAATTCTTCTTAATGGAAGGAAGTGACCGGATTATAATCTCATTACAAAGACAGTTGACCTGCCCGTGATTTCTCCCTGAAACGGTGATATATTGTATCTAAACAATTTTACATGTAAGATGATAAAAGTACAAAATTCTCAGTTATTAGTTATGTACTATTAATTAATCAAAGGTATTGATATATAGTACATATCCAAGAAAGAGGGAAATGTATAGAATCTGTTAATAGTGTCCTGCTACATGTTTTGAGATAGAAGATAACTTTTTGCTTAACTTTCTTGGAAGCATTTCTCCCACCTTCTGCCTGTGAATGCATAGTAAATATTTTTAAAGATGAAGAAGATATAAACTACCCTCATATTCATGTCCACTGCGACCTTTTAAGAAAAGAATCACATTTTACTAAGGCATCTGATTTTAAATTCATCTATTCTAAATATTTCTATAAAGAAAGCTGAGCACCGAAGAACTGATGCTTTTGAACTGTGGTGTTGGAGAAGACTCTTGAGCGTCCCTTGGACTGCAAGGAGATCCAACCAGTCCATCCTAAAGGAGATCAGTAATGGGTGTTCATTGGAAGGACTGATACTGAAGCTGCAATTCCAATACTTTGGCCACCTGATGTGAAGAACTGACTCATTTGAAAAGACCTTGATGCTGGGAAAGATTGAGGGCAGAAGAAGGGGACAACAGAGGATGAGATGGCTGGATGGCATCACTGACTCAGTGGACATGAGTTTGGGTAAACTCTGGGAGTTGGTGATGGACAGGGAGGCCTGGCATGCTGCGGTTCATGGAGTTGCAGAGTTGGACATGACTGAGCAACTGAACTGAACTGATTCTAAATATTGAAATTTAAAAATTTTCTCTCCCCAATGGATTAAAAATTGAGGCAGGACATAATTAGAAGCTAAATACATTCACTGTGATCTAAAAATTAAAAAAAGCCAAATTAGTTACTTGGAACATATACAATCACTTCTTCCCTCAGATTCACCTATCCAGTTTAGTAGTCCATTCACTGTCTCATTTGTTCACTTACTCATTGAACAAACTTTTAGTGGGGTGAGCTCATATATTTCAGATTCAAAAATGAAATGAAATGACCTTTATTTTGTGGAAGCTTGAGGTTTAAGGTGAAGTAGAGTCTGGTGGCTCAGATGGTAAAGAATCTGCCTGCAATGTGGGAGACCTGGGTTTGATCCCTGGGTTGGGAAGGTCTCCTGGAAGAGGGCATAGCAACCCACTCCAGTATTCTTGCCTGGAGAATCCTATGGACAGAGGAGGCTGGCAGGCTATGGTCCACGGGGTTGCAAAGAGTTAGACATGACTGAGTGACTAAGCACAGGGCTGGTAAGGACGAGGAGAGTCAGATTTGTAAACGTGAAACTGGCACTGTGTGACAGCTCGCAGGATCATCTTTTATTTGGGCGTAACAACAAGATATGAATATATGGATCTTTTAGTGACTCGGCACATCTTGGGACTAAGTGGATGAAAATGTTCCACTGACTGGATAGGTGTGTTGCTGACCCGGGTGCTTGCCTACAACCACTGGGTGTGGCCACAGGACTAAACTTTGGCCAGAGAGACTGATGCGAAATGTTGGATGGCACCTTTGGGACAGCTGAACTGCCATTGTTGCCTGCCTTCCTCTTGGTCACCAGCAAGTGCCAAGGTCAGGAGTGGTGAGATTTGCCCCCACTCACTATAATGGTGTCAAGGGTAAGCTGGGAATAAAACCAGCACTGGTTTATGTTTTTTAATAAAATATTATTTATTGATATTTAATTAATTAATTAGTTTACTCATTTGTCTGTGTTGGGTCTTTCATTGCAGTACTTGGGCCTCTCCAGTTGCAGTGAGCGGGCCTCTCTTGTTGTGATGTGGTGTGTGGGCCCAGCTGCCCTGAGGCATGTGGGATCCTAGTTCCCTGACCAGGGGTTGAACCCATGTCCCCCACATGGGAAGGCAGATTCTCAACCACTGGATCCCCAGGGAAGTCCCTGTTTTATGGTGTACTCAAATCTGTTGCATTGAGATTCCCTGTGAAGAACCTATTTTGATCATAGGAATAAGCATCTACTTTTCGTTCTAACTTTGGAAATAGGACATTAGTTTTCAGCCAGACAGAAATAAAGAGAAACAACATAATGATCGAACCTGGCAATCCAACCTCTTTCACACAAGCAAGAGTGCAAGTCACCAACAAAGGTTATTAATACTTTTGAAGGTCAAAAGAGAACGTCAGTGGAAGGCATATTGGTTAACGGAGGAGAAGCTGGAAAGGCTCTGCTCTCATGGTGGACTCGGAGCTGTGGGCTTCAGACACGTGATGTTAGAAAAGGAGGCTAAAGAGATGCTGAGAGACTGTAAAGGCAAAAGGTGGCAAACGATCTTCCCTTTATTCCCTCTTGGCTGGAAACCCCATTATATGCTCTGTTGGCTCCCTGAACTCCTCCTCTGAGGAGAAAAGAATATTGAAGAGTAATCCCATGTCTGTTAGGTGGTATTTTCAGCAGGCCCTACTCGTGGCCTCATTTCCCTCCTTGAACAGGTTGGATTTATTTCATCATTTTAATCCCTCCCTTGGCTATACCTTCAACTTCCTCCCTGGGTAAATCCAACTCTTAGCTGGAAATAGCTGGGGGAACAAAACATATGCCTTTTGATGTTGCTGTACAGGATGCATTGTTATTGCCTTATCCTGCTGACAGGACAAAAAAAAAAAAGAGAGTTGCTCACTAGTTCTCTGGATTGAATATCTGAAGGTTTGATCAGAATATTTAAATACCTAACACATGTTAGTATATATTTAGCTTTCCTAAAGTGCTCTGACAAAGCATTCAGGGATAATTGTTTTTGGTAGGTTGAAGTTGTGTATAACTCAGGAATAATACTGAATAAAAAATACAGCTTATTTGAAGCTTATCAAATAAGTGGCTTTTCCAATGTTTTTAAAAGATGTTCAGTTTTAAGGAAGTTGAATATGCTTACATTATGCTATAATATTCTTATTGTTTAATAAACTCTTTCTAGGTGGTATAAAGGAAAATTTTAACTAAGTCCAGGTTATTCAGCCCTGGGATTTCTTTGGAAGGAATGATGCTAAAGCTGAAACTCCAGTACTTTGGCCACCTCATGCGAAGAGTTGACTCATTGGAAAAGACTCTGATGCTGGGAGGGATTGGGGGCAGGAGGAGAAGGGGACGACCCAGGATGAGATGGCTGGATGGCATCACTGACTTGATGGACGTGAGTCTGAGTGAACTCCGAGAGTTGGTGATGGACAGGGAGGCCTGGCGTGCTGTGATTCATGGGGTCACAAAGAGTCGGACACGACTGAGTGACTGAACTGAACTGAACTGAGGTTATTTTTTTAATTAGTCGAGTTCATTCATTCATTTGACCAGTATTTGTTGAGCACATGTTATGAATGTGATAAACATAGAGTTCTTTATTGTAAAATTAGCTTGTGTTCTGTCTGCATTCTTTGCTGGGGACAGGAATTCTGCCTGCCTTAGACAGAGCTGTAGACCTGGAACTCAACACACAGTGCCTCATGTGTGATAGGCACTCATGCCTGATGATGAAGGGTGATGAAAACTGTTTCAGCAAAAGGGATCAGATAATCCAAATATGTGTAAAATTCCTGACCTTGGAAGAACTATCCACTGTCCTTGGGGTATACTGACACCTGGTTTTATATTAAATAGGGTAGGATTAAGTTAAAATTCCATTTGTGATAGTGTTACTCATTGGGACTATTCCTGAGATAAATGAAAGCTATTTCTTTCTATTTGTAGTATCTCTATGGATGGGAAATTTTTAAAGCAATTATGAAGCCCAGGGAAGCCTGGCATGCTACAGTCCGTGGGGCCACAAAGAGTTGGACGTGACTTAGCAACTGAACAGCAGCAAATGGATGAGATATTTGTAAATGATTATGAATGCAGGGTGGTAGACCATTTTGGGGGCACAGACCAAGGGTAAATAATCAGAAGGTGATGAAATTTTGACTGTTTCATTTGAAAAAAATATTAATTATATATTTTATTTCTTTTTTCTGTTGTTTCATAATTTAGCTATTCTCTACTTGATATATATGTATGAATTCCTCAATCCTCTATGGTTTTGCTATTACAAACAGTTATCATTATATGTATATCTTTTGTATATGGGCCAATATTCTTCATGTTGGGTTTCTAGAAGTGAAATTGCTGGGGTAAGGGAATATATTATTTTAATTGAAGCGTTCAGTTCAGTTCAGTTCATTTCAGTCGCTCAGTCATATCCGACTCTCTGTGATCCCATGAATCACAGCACACCAGGCCTCCCTGTCCATCACCAACTCCGGGAGTTTACTCAAACTCATGTCCATTGAGTTGGTAATGCCATCCAGCCATCTCATCCTCTGTCGTCCCCTTCTCCTCCTGCCTCAATCCCTCCCAGCATCAGAGTCTTTTCCAGTAAGTCAGCTCTTCGCATGAGGTGGTCAAAGTTTTGGAGTTTCAGCTTCAATATCAGTCCTTCCAGTGAACACCCAGGACTGATTTTCTTTAGGATGGATTGGTTGGATCTCTTTGCAGTCCAAGGGACTCTCAAGAGTCTTCTCCAACACCACACTTCAAAAGCATCAATTCTTCGCTGCTCAGCTTCCTTCACAGTCCAACTCTCACATCCACGCATGACCACTGGAAGAACCATAGCCTTGACTAGATGGACGTTTGTTGGCAAAGTAATGTCTCTGCTTTTCAATATGCTATCTAGGTTGATCATAACTTTCCTCCCAAGGAGTAAACGTCTTTTAATTCATGGCTGCAATCACCATCTGCAGTGATTTTGGAGCCCCCCAAAATAAAGTCTGACACTGTTTCCACTGTTTCCCCATCTATCTGTCAGGAAGTGATGGGACCGGATGCCATCTTAGTTTTCTGAATGTTGAGCTTTAAGCCAACTTTGTCACTCTCCTCTTTCACTTTCATCAAGAGGCTTTTTAGTTTCTCTTCACTTTCTGCCATAAGGGTGGTGTCATCTGCATATCTGAGGTTATTGATATTTCTCCTGGCAATCTTGATTCCAGCTTGTGCTTCTTCCAGCCCAGCATTTCTCATGATGTACTCTGCATAGAAGTTAAATAAGCAGGGTGACAATATACAGCCTTGATGTACTCCTTTTCCTATTTGGAACCAGTCTATTGTTCCATGTCCAGTTCTAACTGTTGCTTCCTGACCTGCATACAGGTTTCTCAAGAGGCAGGTCAGGTGGTCTGGTATTCCCATCTCTTTCAGAATTTTCCACAGTTTATTGTGATCCACACAGTCAAAGGCTTTGGCATAGTCAATAAAGCAGAAATAGATGTTTTTCTGGAACTGTCTTGCTTTTTTGATGAGCCAGCGGATGTTGGGAATTTGGTCTCTGGTTCCTCTGCCTTTTCTAAAGCCAGCTTGAACATCAGGAAGTTCACGGTTCATGTATTGCTGAAGCCTGGCTTGGAGAATTTTGAGCATTACTTTACTAGCATGTGAGATGAGTGCAATTGTGCAGTAGTTTGAGCATTCTTTGGCATTGCCTTTCTTTGGGATTGGAATGAAAACTGACCTTTTCCAGTCCTATGGCCACTGCTGAGTTTTCCAAATTTGCTGGCATATTGAGTGGAGCACTTTCACAACATCATCTTTCAGGATTTGAAATAGCTCAACTGGAATTCCATCACCTCCGCTAGCTTTGTTCGTAGTGATGCTTTCTAAGGCCCACTTTTCACATTCCAGGATGTCTGGCTCTAGGTGAGCGATCACACCATCATGATTATCTGGATCATGAAGATCTTTTTTGTACAGTTCTTCTGTGTATTCTTGCCACCTCTTCTTAATCTCTTCTGCTTCTGTTAGGTTCCTACCATTTCTGTCCTTTATCGAGCCCATCTGTGCATGAAATGTGCCCCTGGTATCTCTAATTTTCTTGAAGAGCTCTCTAGTCTTTCCCATTCTGTTGTTTTCCTCTATTTCTTTGCATTGATCACTGAGGAAGGCTTTCTTATCTCTCCTTGCTATTCTTTGGAACTCTGCATTCAAAGGTGTATATCTTTCCTTTTCTCCTTTGCTCTTCACTTCTCTTCTTTTCTCAGCTATTTGTAAGTCCTCCTCAGACAGCCATTTTGCTTTTTTGCATTTCTTTTTCTTGGGGATGGTCTTAATTCCTGTCTCCTGTACAATGTCACAAATCTCCATCCATAGTTCATCAGGCACTCTATCTATCAGATCTAGTCCCTTAAATCTACTTCTCACTTCCACTATACAGTTATAAGGGATTTAAGTGTAGTTGATTTATAATTTTATGCTAGTTTCTGGTGTACAGCAAAGTGATTCAGATATATATATATATATAATATATACATACATGTAATCTTCTTCATGTTCTTTTCTATTATGGTTTATTACAAGATATTGAATATAGTTCCCTGTGTTATACAGTGGGACCTTGTTGTTTATCTATTTGATGTATAGTAATTTGTATCTGCTAATCTCCCTGAAACATGGGATACCTCATAAATTTGCATGTCATGTTTGCGAAGGAGCTATGCTAGTCTTCGCCTGTTGTTCCAGTGTTTAGCATATGTGCTTCTGAAGTGAGCACTAGAAATGTTTTAGGTGTAAAGAAAAATTGAATAGAAAGTGTAGATCCTGAAGATGGGAGCCAAAGTTGGAAAGAAACAACACCTGTTGTGCTCTGAAATTGTAGAATCTTAGAAAGAAAGAAGAGATCACTTAGTATAGCTTCTTGCATCACACATCCCTTCTCTGTTCCCCATCTTTATTGGTCTATAGCTTAGATCTACAGTAGGAATGGGAACCCAGCTTTTGTTGAAGTGGCCTTTCTGATCAGTGGGTGGCAGTAGTTGTTCAAAGGTTTTTCTTAAGCTAAACTTGAACTTTTCCTTTTAATAACATATATCTGTAGCTTCCAGTTTTGCCCTTTAGTTTTGGAAAGAATACAGCTGCCATGCTGCCTCTAATAATACTTTCTTCTATGCTATTCTACTGTTTCTAGGCTAATATAATATAAAAAAAAACTCTTGTCATTTTATATCTGCTATATTGTTTTTAGATTTCTCACAAGCTTGTTTATACTCTGTGAAAATATACTCTTTCCTATTAAAATAACACTTTTTCTTTACGTATTGCTATTCTCATTTGTGATAAGAACACTTAACATGAGACTTACCCTCTTAGCAAAATTTTAAGTACACAATACAGTGTCGTGAACTATAGGTATGATGTTGTGCTGTAGATCTTCAGGACATCATCTCATCACTTAACAACCAAAATATTGTGCCATTTGATGAATATCTCCCTGCTCCCCCCCCCCGACCCAGCCCCTGGGAAATACATTCTGCTCTCTGCTTCTATGGGTTTGACTATTTTAGATTCCTCATATAGGTAATCGGAGAAGGCAATGGCACCCCACTCCAGTACTCTTGCCTGGAAAATCCCATGGATGGAGGAGCCTGGAAGGCTGCAGTCCATGGGGTCGCTGAGCGTCAGACACGACTAAGCGACTTCCCTTTCACTTTTCACTTTCATGCATTGGAGAAGGAAATGGCAACCCACTCCAGTGTTCTTGCCTGGAGAATCTCAGGGATGGGGGAGCCTGGTGGGCTGCCGTCTATGGGGTCGCACAGAGTTGGACACGACTGAAGCGACTTAGCAGCAGCAGCAGCATATAGGTAATATTATGTAGTATTTGTCCTTCTGTGTCTGGCTTATTTTACTTAGTCTAGTGTCCTCCAGGCTCATCCATGTTTTCCCCCAAATGGCATGATTTCCCTCTTTTTTAAACCTGAATAATATTCCATTGGGTATGTATATATACACCATCTTTTCTTAATCTATCTGTTGATGAACATTTAGGCAATAAGAGCAAAAATAGACAAACGGGAGTACATCAAAATAAAAACTTCTGCACAGCAAAGGAAAAAGTCATCAAAATTAAAAGGCAACCAACACAAAGGAAGGAAATATAGGTAAATCATATATCTGATAAGAGGTTAATCTCCAAACTATATGAGAAACTTATTTACTTCAAGAGCAAAAAATAAAAAACAAATAACCCACCTAAAAAGTGTGCAGAGGAATTGAATAGATTTTTCTCCAGAGAAGACATGCAGATGGCCAAGAAGTATATGAAAAGATACTCCGAATCATTAATCATCAGAGACACGCAAATCAAGACCACAGTGAAGTAACTAAGGAAAAAGATGTCGGTAATAAAACTTACGTAAATACCAGTTATTGTGTTTTTATTATTGCATGCTCAGCTTTTCTCTGCAACATGAGAGGTCTGACTTGAGGCCTTTTTCTACCTTTCTAAGGTCCTTTTCAACCTTTAAAAGCTATTGTATTTGAGCGTGTGTGCATGTATGTGTTACAGGCACACCTTTTTACTGGCTTCTTGAACTTGCAGTTGATGCCGAGTCCCAGATAATTTTTCACATGAACTTCTGCTAAGCTGCATTTTAATCAGCTCTGTGACTTTACATTTATCCTTATTATATCCTCTCATTTGTTTCTTTTTGTTACGGAAGTCCATTTGGATGATTTTGAATGTTCGTTCCCTATCTGTTGCATTGGTTAGCCCACTAAGATCTGTGTCATCTATAAATTTTGCTAGCATGATTCTACATATGCATTTAATTTTTATTTTGGTTTATTTAATTTTGATTAATTTAGTTGTTGATAAAATAAAAATTCAGTAGTTAAGAGCGAAAACAGAATCTTATTTCTAGCTTTTTTCTTCAGTTTGACATAGTTCCATTCATCAACAGTCTTTAAATAGACCTGTCTTATCAACAATGTGTCCATCTAATTGGGACTATTATCCACCTTACACTTCTCTAAATTGTCCAAAAAGATATCACGAATGAGCTGTGAAATCCTTGCAAAAATATAATATACTGTGTCTACAGTATCACCACACTTCATGAGATTAACAATGCCATCCAAGAAGGGCAAATGTTTTCTTTGACCTGACTTACTCAGGGTGTGCTCATACTGTCTCCAGAAGGCAGTTTCTCTCTCTCTCAAAAGCTCAAAACCGGTTTACTTAATCATCCACTCTGGAGTTGTTAACGGGAGGAATGTTAAGTTTTCTAGTGTCTATATTCTGGGAACCATCTTTTCTCTCTCCTTGGAAAGCAGAACATTTCATTGTCTCCTTTATGACTAGAAAAGATCAGTCCTTTGACATGCTGTTCATATAGAGCCTAGAGATGGAAGACATAGAAAGATCAATGGGTGCTATGCCATGTAAGTGCTCAGGCATGTCCAACTCTTTTGTGATCCCATTGGCTGTAGCCTGTCAGGCTCATTTGTTCATGGGATTTTTCAAGCAAGAGTGCTGGAGTGGGTTGCCATTTCCTCCTCCAGGGGATCTTCTTGACCCAGGGATCAAACCTAAGTCTTCTGTGTCTCCTGCATTGCAGGCAGATTCTTTACCTGGTGTGCCATTCGGGAAGAAAGCTGTAGGGGGAGGAAAAGGTGAGTTTTGGAGAGAATGCAGGCATTGTCAGTTTAGTTACAAAATGCTTTCTTCTTCTATGATTGTTTCATGTCTTTTTAACAAAATCATTAATAAATGATACATAGTCAGTTCAGTTCAGTTCAGTCACTCAGTCGTGTCCGACTCGTTGCAACCCCATGAACTGCAGCACGCCAGGCCTCTCTGTCCATCACCAACTCCTGGAGTTCACCCAAACTCATGTCCATCGAGTCCGTGATGCCATCCAACCATCTCATCCTCTGTCATCCCCTTCTTCTCCTGCCCCCAATCCCTCCCAGCATCAGAGTCTTTTCCAATGAGTCAACTCTTCGCATGAGGTGGCCAAAATATTGGAGTTTCACCTTTTGCATCAGTCCTTCCAAAGAAATCCCAGGGCTGATCTCCTTCAGAATGGACTGGTTGGATTTCCTTGCAGTCCAAGGGACTCTCAAGAGTCTTCTCCAACACCACAGTTCAAAAGCTTCAATTCTTCGCTGCTCAGCTTTCTTCACAGTCCAACTCTCACATCCATAGATGACCACAGGAAAAACCATAGCCTTGACTAGATGAATCTTTGTTGGCAAAGTAATGTCTCTGCTTTTCAATATGCTATCTAGGTTGGTCATAATTTTCCTTCCAAGGAGTAAGCGTCTTGTAATTTCATGGCTGCAATCACCATCTGCAGTGATTTTGGAGCCCCCCCAAAATAAAGTCTGACACTGTTTCCACTGTTTCCCCATCTATTTGCCATGAAGTGATGGGACCAGATGCCATGATCTTCGTTTTCTGAATGTTGAGCTTTAAGCCAAATTTTTCACTCTCCTCTTTCACTTTCTTCAAGAGGCTTTTTAGTTCCTCTTCACTTTCTGCCATAAGGGTGGTGTCATCTGCATATCTGAGGTTATTGATATTTCTCCTGGCAATCTTGATTCCAGCTTGTGCTTCTTCCAGCCCAGCATTTCTCTGCATAGAAGTTAAATAAGCGGGGTGACAATATACAGCCTTGACATACTCCTTTTCCTATTTGGAACCAGTCTGTTGTTCCATGTCCAGTTCTAACTGTTGCTTCCTGACCTGCATATAGGTTTCTCAAGAGGCAGGTCAAGTGGTCTGGTATTCCCATCTCTTTCAAAATTTTCTGCAGTTTATTGTGATACATAGTAGATTCATAAATAAAGAATATCTTCATTAATGAGTGAAGATATTCTCTATTTATGTCTTCTTTTATGTCCCTGATGCCACTGTATCCTAAACAGCTAGTTTATCTCTGCTCATGGTATGACAAATACAGCAGAGGGTCTCTTCCACCTGCTGGAGTGGAAGCTGAGAGTGCAACTACTATAGCTCTTCTGTTAAAAATATCATGGACTCCACAAGGCTGTCTAAAACTTGATCCTAAGTTCAGGGGGACTAAGAAGACTAAACTTGTAACCACACAGGCTCTTACACTAAACATGAGTGTAGTATCAGTTCTTTATAGCTTATGAAACTCTGGCTTCTTGCTGATGAACAGGCATCTTTCCTCAGAAGAAGTTAAGTTTCACTTCCAATAAAACACTGTTTGGAAGTTATGATGGTTAATTTTATGTGTCAACTTAGCTGGACGATGGTGCCCAGCTGTTTGGTCAAACGCTAGTCTAGATGTTGCAAAGATATTCTTGGAGACATGATTAATATCAATACTTACAATTAGTTAGCTTTAACTAGATTATCCTTGATGTTGCAGATGGGCCTCATGCAGTCAGCTAAAGCCCATAAGAACCAAAACTGAGATATCCCAGAGAAGAAGGAATTCCATGTCAAAAACTGAGATATCCCAGAGAAGAAGGAATTCCAAGTCAAAAACTGAGATATCCCAGAGAAGAAGGAATTCCAAGTCAAAAACTGAGATATCCCAGAGAAGAAGGAATTCCAAGTCAACGTAGCATAGAAATCCTGCCTGCCAGCCTTCCTGCCTGCCCTACAGATTTTACTTAAGACCACAACTTCAATTCTTGTCTGAATTTGCAGCCAGCTGGTTTGTCCTACAATCAGACTTACCAACCCCCATATTTATGCAAGCCAATTCTTTAAAATTAATCAACCTCTCTCTTTTATAGCTATCATTTAATAGATATAGCTATAACATATACAACTATCTCTATGCTATTGGTTCTGTTTCTTCAGAGAAAACTGACCGATAAGGAAGTTAACGTCCCTCCCTATGATGTCACATTGACATATGGAACTCCTGACGGCTCCGGCCATTACTGGCCACTTGCTTTGATATTTCATACTTCCTTACAGATTATGGGTCATCCATGACTTTCAGGAAGCTTAGGCACATGGCAGTTACTTCATAGGGCTTCCCAAGTGGTATTAGTGGAAAAGAATCCACTTGCCAATGCAGGAGATAGAAGAGATGTGGGTTTGATCCCTATGTTAGGAAGATCCTCTGGAGGAGGAAATGGCACCCCACTCCAGTATTCTTGCCTGGGAGGTCCCATGGACAAGAAGCGTGGGTTGCAAAGAGTCACACAGGACTGAGTAACTGAACACATACTGTTAATTCATAAATACTTGAAGGAAAGTTGAATACAATGTAAAGAGGAGCTAAACGTCCCCTGCACTGTTGATATTTCTTCTGGTAATATCTGCTACAGTGATGCAGTCTGCAGGTGTGTCTTTCTCTTGCCTCATCCCAACCTGGAAACCACGGAGAAGCACCACAGTTGCCCTCTAAGATGGCATTCTTACAGCTCTACCCTCTTTAGCCTTGGATCTTCTTCAATTCCTGGAGGAAATTACTTTCATAGAATTCCAATGACGTGTGAACTTTTTTTAAGGCCCCTACTTATATCACTTCTGCCTAATTCTACCTAGACTTTATCTCCTAGGTGTTGCTAATGGCTGGACTTCTAGTTAGAGATAAAATTAAGCTGGGCTTCCTTGGTAGCTCAGCAGTAAAGAATCCACTTGCAATGGAGACACTGGTTGAATTCCTGGGTCCAGAAGACCCCCTGGAGAAGGACATGGCTACCCACTCCAGTATACTTTCTTGGGAAATCCCACAGACAGAGGAGCCTGGCGGGCTATAGTCCATGGGGTCACAAAAGAGTCGGACATGACTTAGAAACTAAACAACAACAGCAAAAATAAGCTGTGTTGATAAGTGTCACTTGAGATGCAAATACTGGGATGAGAAATAAGCTCTGAAATGAAAGTTCCAAGCTGTCTAGATTTTTACTACATCTTCCAACCAAATAGCAAATTTTGGGAGAAATGACTGACTACTGGAAAGAATGAGGCACTGCAGATGAGATGTCATTGACCCTAGTCCATTACAGATAGTACCCAAGAGATGTCATTCAAGAAAAAGAGAAAAGAAACTAGGAAGAGAGCAAAGAAAGCACACTCAACAAGAAACTGGGTTATAGAAGTCAGTGGAAACAGGGGGTTGGGAAGGTACAGGCAGAAAAAAAACTTATGTTTATGATGTGTCCATTGTGTGCTGGAGAGCGTGCAGTGAAATGCTTTCTATCATCTCGTTTAATTTCACAAGAGTCTGATGAAGTAGGTGTTTTTGCTCCATTGTAAGATAAAGATCTAAAGTTCAGAATATTTAAATAACTTCACTCCATATCTTGGATTTTAAGTAACAAGGCCAGAAGAAGAATACAAGTTCATTCAACTCCAAAGTGTGTATTTTCTCATCTATACTTTGCTGTAGGAAAAGAGACCTATTTTCTAAATACAAATCATATTAAGTAATATACATTTAAAGTTTAGCATAACAACTTCCCGGGTAGTGCAGTAGATAAGAGTCCGCCTGCTAGTGCAGGGGACACAGGTTTGATCCCTGGTCCAGGAAGATTCCACATGCCGTGAAGCAACTAAACTCATGCATCAGAACTACTAAGCCCATGCTCTACAGCCTGTGAGCCAGAACTATCGAGCCCATGTGTGCAACTACTGAAGCCTGCGTGTCTAGAGCCTGTGCTCTGCAACGACAGAAGCCACCACTGCTGAGGTTGTGATGCTAGCACTGGGGAATGTGGCTGCCACTGTCTTTCTGATAAGAAGCCCGAGGGCCACAAAGAAGAGTAGCCCCTGCTCTCTGCAACTAGAGAAAACCCCTGTGCAGCAACCAAGACCCAGCACAGCCAATACATAAATAAATGAATTAACAAAGCTTAGCATAGTTTGAGGCCATTTCCCTACTGTGAAATATTACACATATTTCTGGGAAGCAAACTGGAGAAAGGTGTTTTTCCCCCTTAGTTATATCAAACAAATAATCTTACAGTTACACAAGTAGTTGCCCATTGTGGTCTCGCTTGTCTTCTTGTCCAAGCCTCACAGTGAAACATGCAGACTTTCTGGAACCACATATCAAAGGCTTGGAAGTTGAGTCAGCCTTTCTTCTTTCTGAGTAACCTAAACTCAGTGCTATTCAGCAGACAAGTGAATTGCAGGGATAAGATCTTTAAAACCCAATGTCGAAAGGTGAATACCTGATACTCATTGCCTTAGTTTCATACTCATGAAAACTGGCTTTGTCCTAATGATTCTCAGGCATGTAGGTGTGTCCTGCAGTGTTGTGCCCTGTATTACAGCCTTTTAAGAAGTAATCAACCCCCAAATTTGGCATCAGTGTAAATTAACGAAATAAGGTTTTTGGGTAAACTAGTCCTGAAGAAAATTCCTAAACAGATATGCTAAAAATGGTGGGTGATTCAGACATCTCTCAAAGAAGCCTAGAGTCCTCAAGGTGATTATTTTGAATGCCAGCCTTCATTGGGGGTGTTACATGGAGTAGATTTGATAAGGCTGCTAAGGGGTCTGAAGAGCACTGTATGTGGAGTCAGGAAGCATCCATTTGCATCCCAGCACTGCATCCCAGCTTCCTGAAAGGCACCATTTGCTACCTGAGGGCAATGTCAGTCACCTAACCTTTCCGAGCTTCTTTCTTCATGTGTGACGCTGTTGAATAACACCTCCTGAAATTGTGATCATCATGACAATATGAAAGCCCTCAAGACCGTGAAGCCCTGGAACAGAATGTGACAACTCATGCCTAATTAACCTCTAAGTTTCAGGTCACAATTTGAAACCAAAGCCTTCAGATTCAGATGGAACATCAGTGATGGTAATTCCAGCCTCACCCATGTGTGTGAGGCACAGTTATTTTTGTGCTCGGTTTGACATCTAACACCACCCAAGTAGAATACATTTGTTCAATTTTACAAGCCCCAGAAGAGCAGTGGATACTACTTGCTTTTGAGTCCTGGAACCTAGATCTCAACAGTTTCCAAGGACTCACTTTATCCTTGTCCAGAGTAAATGAGATCAGAATAAGACTGAATAAACATACTATAAATTTGGTTCTTTGCAAACCATAATGATATTTCATGTAGCCAGAAATAAAATCATACTTATCATGTGCAGGACTCAGCTGGGTGACGAGTAGGACAAGAGTGTGTCCATTCTGTCTGTGGGCTCTGTGTCCCTGCAGATTCCTACTTGAGTCAGGATTTGGCCATTGATAGAAGGAGAAACGAGAGCCAGAGACTGAATTCCTTCCCAATTCCTAGTTCCTTCTCAGCAGCTACTTTGAGTTTCTGGTTACCGATCCTGTAAATCAGTGGTTCCCAACCTTTTTGGCACCAGGGGCCAGCTTTGTGGAAGATAATGTTTCCATGGACTGGGGTGGGGGATGGTTTCAGGATGACTCAAGCCCATTACATTTACTGTGCACTTCATTTCTATTAGTATTACACTGTGATATACATGGAAACAATTAAACAACTGATCATAATGCCGAATCAGTGGGAGCCCGGATGTTTTCCTGTAACTGAACGGTTGACTCCAGGAGTGATGGGACTCCATGGCAGCTGTTCCCCAGTGCTAGCATTACCACTTCAGCTCCACCTCAGATCCTCAGGCGTTAGATTCTCATACGGAGTGAGCAACCTAGATCCCTCTCATGCACAGTTCACAGGAGGGCTTGCACCCCTACAAAAATCTAATGCTACCACTGATCTGTCAGGAGGTGGAGCTCAGGTGGGTAATACAAATGATGGGGAGAGCTGTAAATGCAGATGAAGCTTTGCCTGTTTGCCAGCCACTCACCTCCTGCTGTGTGATCTGGTTCCTAACAGACCACAGACCTGTACTTGTCCGAAACTCCCAGGGCTGGGGACCTCTGCTGTAGATCAGAAGCCCATGGACATTAGAATACCATTCCTGGGCTTCCATGGTGGTTTAGTGGTAAGGATTCTGCCTGCTAATGTAGGCATGAGAAGATCTGATATGCTGCGAAGCAATGAAGTGGGTGCAGCTTAACGAGTGAGCCTACGTCCTAGAGCCTGGAGGCTGCAATTATTGAAGCCTGCGCACCCGAGAGCCCGTGCTCTGAAACAAAGGAAGCCGCCACAGAGAAGCCTGTGCACCGAAACTAGAGAGGAGCCCACTGCTCGCCACAACTAGAGAAAACCTACGAACAGCAACGAAGACCCAGCGTAGCCACACATAAATAAATAAAAAAAATCATTAAAAAAAAGAACACCATTCTTGCTCTGAGCAAGAATGGCTAAATGGCTGCATTATCTTGGCCACATTGCCTAACCTCTCTTTGCCTTGGGTTCACCATCTGTAAAGTGGGAGAATCATAGAACCTATTTCTTTCCTACATATAAAGCATTCATAGATGTGTTTATATATATACAGTTATATATGCATGCATTGTTTAAAAGCATAGATTCTAAAGTTAGACTGTCTGGGTTCAAATCCCAGCTCCACCACTTATTTGCACTCATGATCTTTTAAAAATCAGGTGGTAATAGTACCAACTCCATAGAGTTATTGTGAGGATTAAATGTACTAACACACATATAGTTCTATCAACAGGGCTGGCACATAGTAAGTACTATATAAATGCTATCATATGATTACTTATTTCCTAGAAAAGCTTTGAAACTGTCTATAAGGATACAAAAATGAAAATTAAAAAATTTCCAAATTGTTGTTTCTCTGGTTCTCAGGTATAAAACATATAATCACAATGTTGTGATTTTCTCTACTGTCTCAACCTAATATTTATTTCAGCAATGTTCCTCACAGAACATTTTCACTCTGATTTTAAAAATTAGTTATTGGCATATCTTTTACCAGTTATTTATTGAGATCATTTTATCCCCTGGTTCACTTAAGCTTAATGATATTTAATCTCTCTGAATCTCATTCTTTTCTCTCCCTGTATACAAAAAAATCAATGATTTTTAAAGCTTGTGTACAGATAAGATTCACGTATATTGGGAAGATGATGAATGAGCTAAACATTTGTTTGGGACAATTTCTGATTCTGTATCTTCCCCTCTTTCCTCACAGCATTCATTTTCATGTTTCTGCCATTCATTTATTCATTCAGTATTTATTGAGTAGACTTCTCAGTCTTGATAGGCAGTAAAAAATCCCGATTCTGACACTTGAATGGTGCTTTACAGCTTACAGATCGTTTTCACATATATTACATTTATTCAGTCCTGAGAGGCACTCACTTCATTTCACCCCAGTTCTTCTTCCCTTTTAAACTTTACATTTCTCTTAATCTTCTTCATTCTTTTCTCAACTCTTTGGTGTGCAGAATATTCACTGTGTGCACTGGGGGTGGGAAGCTGGTTGGAAGAAAAGGCAATAGGTGGGAAAGAGATACAAATCAGATGAGAAAGTAGGTACAAGGATGTAGCCAATACCCTACATTTCAGGATGAAAGGACAGAGCTCCGTCTCTTATATAGAAAAGTACACAGTCACTTGAAAAGAAACAATCACCATCAATGCATCCATTGCTAGAAACTGGACTGAGACCAGATGGAGAGCTAGTGGCTTCCCAAATCTACCCTTGAAAAGTGAAAGTGTTAGTTGATCAGTCATGTCTGATTCTTTGCAACCCCATGGACTATAGCCCATCAGGCTCCTCTGTCCATGGAATTCTCCAGGCAAGAATACTGAAATGGGTAGCCATTCCCTTCTCCAGGGGATCCTCCCAACCCAGGGATCGAACCCAGGTCTCCTGCATTGCAGGCAGATTCTCTACCATCTGAACTTCCCTTCAGTTTATTTCAGTTTAGTTCAGTCACTCAGTCGTGTTCGACTCTTTTTGACCCCATGAATCACAGCACGCCAGGCCTCCCTGTCCATCACCAACTCCCAGAGTTCACTCAAACTCACGTCCATAGAGTCAGTGATGCCATCCAGCCACTTCATCCTCTGTCGTCCCCTTTTCCTCCTGCCCCCAATCCCTCCCAGCCTCAGAGTCTTTTCCAATGAGTCAACTCTTCGCATGAGGTGGCCAAAGTACTGGAGTTTCAGCCTTAGCATCATTCCTTCCAAAGAACACCCAGGGCTGATCTCCTTAAGAATGGACTGGTTGGATCTCCTTGCCTTACCCTCTGACAACTAAGCATATTTAATCTACTGAAGAGCCTAAAGAGTTATGGCCCTCCCCTCCTCTGTAAACACCCAGCCCATTAAGTCCCAGCATTAAAGTTCCCTATTTTATTTCCTCCTGAATTTCATGATCCCAACCAGTAGGCAGGAAACAGAACATTACAAAATTAACCAGAAAATTATTCCTTCAGTCTGGTATCACGTGTTTCATTCATTATTATTCCTCTCATGCACAACCGAGACTTCTGTAAGGAAATCCCAATGACTTTGTGCAGTGGGCCAGCCTCTGACAGATGAATGTGTGAAGTGATGGAGAACAAAGATGTCTGGGCATATACAGTATTGCTCACATGTGAGCTTGTCCTGTCTCTTCAAGAGTACTCTGGCGATCACAGGATACATGAAGATGATACAGCAGACAAGCTTCCACTGTGAGACATACCAAGCTCATTCCTAACCCAGACTCCTCTCCCTTGCTCTGCCCTCTGCCTGAAATGCCCTTCCTTCAGAACTTCCCATGGCCGTCTCTCTTATTATTCAGCTCAAATGCCACTCTCCTGAAGAGGCTCCCAGCCAGTCTGTATACAGTGTTGTTGTTCAGCCGCTCAGTTTTGTCCCACTCTTTGTGACCACATGGACTGCAGCACACCAGTCTTCCCTGTCCTTCACTATCTCCAGAGTTTGCTCAAACTCATGTCCATGGAGTCGGTCATGCCATCCAACCATCTAATTCTTTGTTGCCCCCTTCTCCTTCCCTCAATCTTTCCCAGCATCACGGTCTTTTCCAATGAGTTGGCTCTTCACAGATACATATGTATATTCTCATATACTGTAGTATCCCAGAACTTATTTCACCAACCAGTCCCTCTATCTTATTTCACATTTCTATTTTCTTCATGGCATTTATTGCTACCTGAAGTAGATATACTCATCTATTTACTTATTATCTGTCTCCCTCACAGGTCTATAAGCCCCCAGAGAGCAGAGATTATTTTTTTAAACATGTTGTCTGGAACATAGTAGTAGGCCTTTAATAAACACTGGTGGAATAAACAAGTGAGAAACAGTTATCCAATGTCTATTATATGCCAGTTCTGTTCCAGGCACTGTTCTAGCACTGTGGTGCTGTCAAGTAAATCCCAAATTTTAACCTCTTGGACTTTATATTCTAATGTAGGGAAACAAACAGCAAACAAATAAAGCAGGGTACATGATTCTGCCTGGGTGGGGTTGTGCTGCTTAAGTGGGATGATCAAAGGAAGGTCTTGCTGCAGAGACCTGGAGAAGATGAGAAGGGAGACACCTGAACAAGATGAGGAAGATAAGAAGGGAAAAAGAGCAGGAAGTGCAAAGGCCCTGAGCCAGCAGTGGGGGGAGTAGAGGGTAACCTGGTTAAAGCAAGCAAGAAGTGTAGCCCCTCCTGTGTGCTAAGTTGCTTCAGCGGTATCCAACTCTTTGTGACCCCATGGACTGCAGCCCACCAGGCTTCTCAGTCCATGGAATTTTCCAGGCAAGAATACTGGAGTGGGTTACCATTTCCTATTTCAACCTGGGTCTCCTGCATTACAGGCAGATTCTTTAAGCAGGAGACTTAAGAGACCCGGGTTGTATCCCTGGGTCTAAAGATCCTTGCAGGAGGGCATGGCAACCCACTCCAGTATTCTTGCCTGGAGAATCCCATGGACAGAGGAGCCTGGCGGGCTACAGTCCATGGGGTCACAAAGAGTCAGACATTGCTGAAGCTTAGCACACATGCTGGTCTGAGAGGTCCTAGTGGGGCAGCTTCGATCTAGTAGACTATTGTAAGCAATGAAAGGACTTTGGTTCTTACTCTTTGGCGAGATGAGAAGCCAGTGAGGGGCTCTGGACAGTGACATGATCTGACTTAGTTAAAATAAGACCCCTCTTTTGGTTCTGGTGATAAAGGACTGTAGGAGGCCAAGGTGGAAGCAGTTAGGAGTCCAGTGGGTGACTTGGTCTCAGGTGGTGGCTGGGAAGTGGTGAAACATTAACAGCCTGGAAGAATTCTGAGGGCAGAACTGACAGGATTTGCTGCTAAGATGATGAACAAAGAAATGATACAAAAATATGTACGGAATTGATACAAAGAAGGCTTTTCTTGGATTTACAAAAAAGAGACTGGTTTCTTTAGGGCTTTGACACTGATTTAACAAAGAGCATAGCCTTAGAAAATCAGCATTGGAACTTGGAACTTCTGTGTCAGCTATTATTTATACCCAAGAACAAACAAAAAGAGAGTGGTCAAATATATTCAGTATCAGAATCTGTCCTTGCAATTAAGTGAGCTGATCTGGGGCTTGATCTTATTTCAGCACACTGACATGAATGAGATAATTGTTCAGCAGACATAAACATTTCAAAGTAAAAATGACACTTATCCGTGAGGAGACTGTAAAGCTCATCGGGTAGTTACACAAAAGGGGAAACATTATCATCAAGAACAAAGATCTTGCCTGATTTATACTGATTGACAGTCTGTGTTTCACAGTGATCTGATGAACTGCTCAGACTTCTAACTCTAGCCTACCCAGCTATACTGATAGCTCTTTGGAGCATATATAACCTTGCCTTCTTCTACCG
Source organism: Oryx dammah (assembly GCF_014754425.2). Lineage (NCBI taxonomy): Eukaryota > Metazoa > Chordata > Mammalia > Artiodactyla > Bovidae > Oryx > Oryx dammah. The sequence goes on along the minus strand of NW_024070208.1, from coordinate 51,912,086 downwards.
GGTGCAGCCAAACAGCTGGTGCACAACGAATATTAATATTCGCACACAACAAATATCCACTGACTTCATGATTTGCCAACAAAGGTCTATATAGTCAAAGCTATGGTTTTTCCAGCAGTCATGTATAGATGTGAGAGCTGGACCATAAAGAAGGCTGAGCGCTGAAGAACTGATGCTTTCAAACTGTGGTGTTGGAGAAGACTCTTGAGAGTCCCTTGGACTGCAAGGAGATCAAACCAATCAGTCCTAAAAGAAATCAACCGTGAATATTCATGGGAGGGACATGCTGAAGTGGAAGCTCTCATACTTTGGCTATCTGATGCAGAGCCAGCTCACTGGAAAAGCCCCTGATGCTGGGAAAGATTGAAGGCAGGAGAAGGGGAGGACACAGGATGAGATGGTTAGATAGCATTACAACACAATGGACATAAGTTTGAGCGAACTCTGGGAGATAGTGAAGGACAGAGGAGCCTGGCAGTGCTACAGTCCACGACGTCACCAAGAACCTGACGTCACCTGGCCACTGAACAACAAAAAGCACACCTGCTGCACTAGCCTCTCTTCTGTCCTCTTTCTGTAGCGCTCAGGAGCACTTTATCTGTTAAAGTCAGAAATCTGATAATCACTCAGAAATGTGAAATTTCATATTGTGTTGGGCCTTAGGGTACATGGAAGGAGCCACCCGAGGCCCACTCACTTGAGAAGTCAGGGAAGGCTTCCCGGAGGAGACTTGTGTGCTGCCTTGTAAAGGGGGTAGGCGTTACAAGACCAAATGAAGTCTAGAGAAGGCCTTCAAAAGCACAAGGACCTCGACTAGAGGGAGGGCTGAAGGGAATGACCCAGGCCTGCGGGGAGCAGCGGCGCAAGAACCTCTGAGAGAATAAAGACGCAGGGTTCGAAAGGTAGGTTTTCTAAATTCAGTTAGATCTTCAAACTCTCCGAGCGCACAGAGCCATTCACCCGGTGCTGAGAGGGCCCCGGAGACGGGGCTTTCCCTTAGGCCTCCCCTTGTGCGCCTCTTCAACCTGGCCTCGAAGGGGAGGGTAAGCGGGGAGGACACCGCGACGGCCACTCAGAAGGGAGCTTGCCCCGAGGTCCCCCTCTTTGCCATTTCAGCCCGTTTCCTCCAGTTCTGAGGTCTCCTAACTAATGAGTTTGCCTTTTGGCCCAGAAAACAAATTACGGGAGAGCAGGATACCGAGGTTAGCTTTCTGTTTCCAGGATTTTTTTTCGAGGCTACTCGTACACGCGAACAAAATCTAGCTGCCTCCGGCCCTACCACCTCTCCAGATTTTTTGGTTTCTCTCTAGAACTTTCAGCGAAGCGACGACCGGTGTGTTTACGGCGCCACAGTTCCAGTGTTTCAAGCGGCTTGTTTCCGGGGGAGAGGGGTGGCCAAGGCACTTCTACTCCCCGGGTTGGGGGAACTGGAAAGTTTACATGCTTCTTCCACAGTCCCCGGGTGCAGTTAGGGAGGAGCAGGCGCACCGGACTGCCCCTCCAAAGAAGGCTCCTCTTCCCCAGGGGCCGGGCCCAGGACCTTCCACTTTGGAGGAGAAATAAAAGTTGGGCGGGAGCGGGAAGGCGTTAGAGTGCGGGGCGACGGGGCGGTAGGGAAGTCGGGGCCCCCAGGCTGCGCGCGAGCCGGGGTGGAGCCAGCCGCCGGCCGCGGCGTCAGCGTTTAAGATGCAAATCGATTCCCTGCTCCACCACCCCCTCCCGCCCGGGGAGAGAGGCTCCGCCGCTCCGCAGCCGCCCCCGCCTCCTGCGCGCCGCGGCGCCCGGGCGGGCGGCTCTACTTAAGCGGCGCGCCGGCTTCCACCCGGCACTCCCCTGGAGCGCGCGGGCGAGGCGGGCGGAGCGCAGCGGGGCTCGCGGGGACGCACAGCTGCGCGCTCGCATCGTGCGCTCGGCTCCGCGCGGCTCTCGGCGGCGGCCGGGGCGCAGGGCTGAGTGAGCGTCCGAGAAAGGCGGCGGCGGCGGCGGCGGCCCCGGCCACCTCCTGGCCATGGCTCTGGCCGACAGCACTCGTGGATTACCCAACGGGGGTGGCGGCGGCGGCAGCGGCTCCTCGTCGTCCTCGGCGGAGCCGCCACTCTTCCCCGACATCGTGGAGCTGAATGTGGGGGGCCAGGTATATGTGACCCGGCGCTGCACGGTGGTGTCGGTGCCCGACTCGCTGCTCTGGCGCATGTTCACGCAGCAGCAGCCGCAAGACCTAGCCCGGGACAGCAAAGGCCGCTTCTTTCTGGACCGAGACGGCTTCCTCTTCCGCTACATCTTGGATTACCTGCGGGACTTGCAGCTCGTGCTGCCCGACTACTTCCCCGAGCGCAGCCGGCTGCAGCGCGAGGCCGAGTACTTCGAACTGCCCGAGCTCGTGCGCCGCCTCGGGGCGCCCCAGCAGCCCGGCCCCGGGCCGCCGCCGCCGCACTCCCGGCGCGGGGTGCAGAAGGAGGGCTCGCTGGGCGACGATCTGCTGCCGCTCGGCTCCGCAGAGCCGGAGCAGCAGGAGGGCGCCTCGGCTGGGGCGCCCTCGCCCACGCTGGAGCTTGCTAGCCGCAGCCCGTCCGGGGGCGCGGCGGGCCCGCTGCTTACGCCGTCGCAGTCGTTGGACAGCAGCCGGCGCTCGGGCTACATCACCATCGGCTACCGTGGCTCCTACACGATCGGGCGGGACGCGCAGGCAGACGCCAAGTTCCGGCGAGTGGCGCGCATCACCGTGTGTGGCAAGACGTCGCTGGCCAAGGAGGTGTTCGGGGACACCCTGAACGAGAGCCGGGACCCCGACCGGCCCCCGGAGCGCTACACCTCGCGCTATTACCTCAAATTCAACTTCCTGGAGCAGGCCTTCGACAAGCTGTCCGAGTCGGGCTTCCACATGGTGGCGTGCAGTTCCACGGGCACCTGCGCCTTCGCCGGTAGCACCGACCAGAGCGAGGACAAGATCTGGACTAGCTACACCGAGTACGTCTTCTGCAGGGAGTGAGCTCCCCGCTCCCCCTGGCGACTCCAGCGCGCCCTTCCCTCCTTTCCTTTTTGCCCTTGGAGGGGACTCTAGATTTCCCCTCCGACCCGCCGCGTTCTCGCGTTTCCCCGTTCCCCACCTCCCGTAGACCCACTGCCCCCTCACTTTACAGGCTGCAGCCTCAGATCCTCTCGGCTTCTTCGTCTTCTCCGGACCCCACTGAAAGAGAGAGCCCAGACGTACCCCTCCACCCCATGTTTCCTCTGCCCCCGGCCCCAAACCAACCCTCCCCCCGAATTGTGTCCTTCAGTCTGGATCTAGTCGGGCGGTGGGGCAGTGTGGCTACAAAGCCACCGAGTAGTCGGGAGTGACTGAATTGTTCCGACCCTGATTGGACCTTGTCCACTTGTATAGAAGATTCCTTGAAATCTTCTCAAAGCCCTGATGACTCACTCGCGGTTTAAGAGACTTGGTAGCACTCTGGGAATAGTTTAGTTTCGAAAGGTCATTCATTACGCAGTCTTTTGACCTTCTTTAAAGGTAGAGTTTTAGAAGGTTGAACGGAGGACTCCGGAGCCGAGCCGGAATGAGTTCAGTGCGGAGGCAGTTCAGTGACTACACGTGAAGAAAGTTCTGAACGGTTACAGGTAGGAGAAGAATCTCGTGCTGGCTCTACGGAGGAGCCTCTGCTTTCCGTGCCGATTTAAAGATCTTCGCCTGTGGCTTAAACTTGCAGAAAGTTCCCCTCCTGCCTGAGGAGGCACCCTTTCAACTGGGCTCAGCGCCCGAAGCCTTTGGTTTTCGACGGCTTGACATGGCAGCCTTTATTGGCAAGAAGGGGAAAGAGAGCATGACAGCCCAGGTCACCAAGTACTGCTGTGACTGTGAACCGAGCTGGGTGGTAACGCCCGTCGTGGGTGTTAGGAAAGCCCGTTTTCTTGCAGTGAATGGCAGTAGTACCTTAGCTCTTAAGACTTAGGGGGTAGGGTGGGGAGGGAGGAAAGAGAAGGGTAAGAGGGGTGGGAAGGGAGGGGGAGCAAATACACTCATTTATTGTTGACAGTTGGAAGTTTGTACCATCCGTCTTGAGTACATGTGTATTAACAAAATAACAGGCAAGAAACAAGCAGAGCGTTTTGTAAAGATCAATCACAGATCTCCTCTTACCTGGCAGTTGACTGAACTAACTGTTTTGAGTCCTAAACTTAGAAGTTGCTGATACTTATGTAACCTAACCAAAGAGTTACCCAGTAGGGTTTTAGTTTTTGAACTTTTATTTTCTTGTTGATTAAAATCTATTACCTTGAGCAAAATATGTTTGAGTTACTTAGATTTAGTTTTCTTATTAAAAAATCCTTATTTTCTCCAAGCCCAGCCAATGGTGACTTCTGGGCAAACCTGAAAATGCCCTTTTGATGCAGGTGGTTTGAAGTGAAGGTGAGTCTTTCCAAATGACAGAGCTGCAGAGAAGCAGAAATGCTGAGGGCTGCCATCTGTAGATAACTGGAAAGTGGGAATATTTTTAAATGAAGGCAAATAAGTACTTCAAAGTGAGCTGAGCAATAAAGTGGTGTCCCAGGTAAATGCAGCTGAAGCAGAAGGAGACCTGGTTGCCTTATACCTTTACTCTACCATGGAATAAATCCCCACTGTATATCCTATCTACACTGTAAGTGAAGGGAAATGAATCCTTATCTTTCATGCTGTGAGGCTCCTTTGGATATTCTGTGATTAAGAAGCCTTTCCTTTTTCATTTGTTTCAGCATCATTCTCTGAAGTATGTTTTTAAAAGATTTTGTAAGAGTCTTTTCAGTGTTGAAATTAGCGCTATTTTTTTCTTCTTTTTAAAAATGAATCTTGTACTGTATCTTCCTATATGTCCATAACAGATGTTAAGAATTGAAATAGTTTTATTCTTAGCCTCATGTGATCCAATCTGTATATACCATATATAAACATTTTACATGAATCATTTAGTTTTTTAATTCATTTACAAAATGCTATAAACTTTCCTGTATTTACCCTAGTAACTTGCATCAGATGGTGTATATACTAAAGCAACATGCTTTGGTGAGTTTCTTATATCCTTGTCTATGGGGAAATTGGGTTAGGAAAAAAATGCATAATTATGAAGCTGAATTTGCTCCATTCTTTTTGCTTGGCTATTAGTTGTATTCTAATATGTTGACTAACTATCTTTGTAAACCAAGGTACCTGTATTTTTAATCCACTAATTCTTTTCTTTTTTTATTGAGGGAAAGAAGGACTTGAGGTCTTTCACTGGAGGTTCAGTTTTAGAAAAGTAAAGTTAGCTTTATATACAAAGACTGTAATTTTAAAGGAAGCAGAAACAAATTCAAGAAGTCATATTTGCTGGTGTTGAGCATGTTCTCAGACTAGGTAACGCATTAGAACATACCCCTGTTTCAAACCTGAAATGATTTAGGAATGTCACTCGCTGGCCAAAAGTATCACAGAGATTTCTGTACCCCATGTGGTCTTCTGTATTGTGCAACACAGAGCATATAATTGAGAACATCTTGGGGACAGATCAAAGCCACTGACATATGGCAAGACTCTGAGCTTCTCATTTTCCTTGTTAAATCTGCTCAACTCCAGGAGTCATGGGAAACTGCTCAAGTTTTGTCTCTGCCACTCAAGTCTAAAAAGTTTTATCTTGTAAAACTTTGAGTTGACTGTTCCACTGTTTGGCAAAATTTTACTCCTTCTAAGACATCCCTGGTGGCCTGCAGGTCTCCCCTCCTTCTTTCATTAGCTGAAAAACTGGGAATTGAACCATTAGAGACAGTAAACTGACCTCTTTTCGTATGATGTCTGCCCTCTCTAAAGTTGGAAGTTGATACGTGAAAAATTCTATCTTCAACCCAAAGTAAAGGCTGGGTAGGAAACTCATGTTTCCCTTGGGTGGACCCTGTAACTGAGCTAAGATGACTTGGCCTCTGCCCTCTTGGGTCCCTTATTCACCATGTGCTTTGAGCCACGGAAGGAACCTTAGTAGCCTGCATCACGGGCTGGAGTGTTGATTGTCATCTGTAGGTTGGATGAGATTCTGAGGGTACATGTGAGTAAGCCCTCCAAAGACATTCTGGAACTTGGAAGAGTGTCATGAATTTATTCAGAAATTATGATCGCATTCATCTGACTCAGCGCAGTATGTATTTACATATGTAATGGCTCAACTACCATTCTGTCCATAAATACTACTGAGATTTTCATAACAAATTTAACTTTTTGAAAAAGAATAGCTGACAGTGGTGGTTAGAAAAACAGGTACCATGTCCAATGCTTTTGCACCAAGAGTTTGACAAATTGTCTGTTTTTTAATACATGTAAAACTATGATCCATGCTCATTTTAATGTTTCAGATTATGTGTTTTGGAAAATACTCCTTGAATGTGTGAAACAAATTTTTTTTCCCTTTCAAGACAATTTTTATTCTTGTGTTTTATTTGGTTTTGGTGTTGATAGCAAAATAATTTGTATTAATACTAGCCCAAATTGTCTTCTCTTTCAAACCAGATCCATATAAATATATATATATAGCCTGTTGTTTCTCTGGGGAAATGCATAGTCTGAATTTTCAGCCAAAATGGGCAACTGGCAATGCTCATGACACATTTCCATTTTTATTAGATTTTTCCTTGTAATGTTATTACATTAAAGCCATGAAAGTTGAAGCTTTGATAATTTTTTACTTTTAAAATTGTGGTAAATTCTAATCTAATACTCAAAACAAAAACAAAAACAAACACAGTTTTGTACTCCACATGAAAAATGCTAAATGATAGGGCAGGTATTTAGAAAAGTATTGACTGGGGTTGAATTCCCTAAGAATTTTTTTTATAGTCTAAATCATAAGTACTTTACTCAGTTAACTTAAAATTTTTATTGTAAACTGAATGTTTTTATTCTAAACCTACCAGAGTAAGTTCTTTGGATTTTTTTTTTTCTGTTTTTCCTTATTATAACTCACTTAAAAACTGAATTAGTTTTCTTAGATGACCTAAATCTCTCTCTTGAGAAATAAAATATTCTTGTTTCCAGTGGCTATCGTACCTAAAATAAGCCTTCCTAAAGCCAGAAACATGCTATGTTGAAGTTAACTTTTCCTCGTCACAATTTTGGACAATAAACATCTAAAACGATTAATGTTTGAAGATTAATATTCTCTACTGGGACCCTTGAATTCAACCAGAATATTTATATTACAGTATAATCTTGTGTGGTAGAAAGCTGAACTAGTTGATCAAGAATTCTTGTCACCTTAGACATTTTGTGATTATTTTCCCCCAAGTTTTTAAAAAAAACTTAAACGTGTTTTGAGGTATGTGGACATAATTGTAATGTAAACTATTATACAACTGTCTTTGTGACTTCATAGGCAGGTGAATTTTGCTATTACTATTGAATACAAATGACAATTCATTTATGATCACTCAAACAGCATTTGTGACATTTAATGACAAAGGTTAAAATATCCATTATGGATGTTAATTTTGAAGTTATAAATTATGTGTTATTTAAATTTTTCCGGGCATCTGAAAAACTCTTATCTGGGAGATGATGTAAGATTCCCACAGAGTTACCTGGGATTATGAAATTGTTGAACATGTTATATGCTCAGTGATATGGATCACTGAGCCATTTCCTCAGTGATTGAAGGAGAAAGGGGGGAAAAAATCATCATACAATTAACAGACTTTCTAACAAAACAGAAAGCCAAGGAAAAAAACAATCCTTCTATATTTTAAAAACTGACGAAGTTCTTTTCAGACATGCCCAAACTTAAAGTGAGGATTTCTTCAACCATCTAAATGCTCTAGAAATTTTGTTTCTCTCTGTTCACAACCAGTTGTATAACAGAAATACTCGGTAGTGTTTTCCTCCCTGTGTGTGAAGTAATGAATCATTGATTATGTGACTTGTTATGTATTCTATTAAACACTAAAGAATAAAACATCCACTCCTTTAATTATTCCTCTTAGCTCCAAGGTATGGACTGGCTCAAGTACACTGGTCTAATCTCATTTAAGGGGCACTCTGCATACTGGAACGTGCATGCGTACATGCTCAGTCACTTCAGTCATGTCTGACTCTTTGCAACCCTATGGACTGCAGCCTGCCAAGCTCCTCTGTCCATGGGATTCTTCAGGCAAGAATACTGGTTAGTTCCTGTTAGTGGTTCAGTCGTGGCCTACTCTTTGGGACCCCATGAACTAGCCAGGCTGTTGTGTCCATGAAATTCTCCAGGCAAGAATATTGGAGTGGGTTGCGATTTCCTTCTCCAGGGAATCTTCCCAACCCAGGGGTCAAACCTCGGTCTCTCACACTGCAAGCAGATGCTTTACCATCTGAGCCACCAAGGAAACCCCAGGAATACTGAAGTTGGTTGCTATCCCCTCCTCCAGGGAATCTTTCTACCCTGGGATCGAACCTGAGTCCCTTGCGTCTCCTATGTTGCAAGAGGATTCTTTACCTCTGAATCACCAGGGAAGCCCCTTAAATACTGGTAATGCTCCCTAAATTATTGTGAGGTTAATACCATTAGAAGGGCTCCTCCTCGGAAATTAGCCAGCTGGGCCAGGAGAGAATGGGCCTTTTCCCCAGAGTTTTTTTGTCAAGAACCCCTGTTGTCGAGGTGGTTTGGTCCTCAGTGTGGAGGGAAAGCCCTTCACAAACATTTTCTTTGACCACAGTCTCGGCAACACATGTAAATTATTTTGAACAGAGGATGGGGTTGTAGATAGAGATGACCTCTTAAAGTTTACAGGGAAAGGAAATAGAAGCTCTGAGATAGGCCTTAATTAAAAGTATAATGCATGAAGATAAAAATCTAAAAAAATGTGGGAAGAGGCTCTGCATTTTTAAAAAAATATTATTTGCTGTTCTTAGTCGGTCAGTTGTGTCTGACTCTATATGACCCCCATGGACTGTAGCCTGCCAGACTCCTCTGTCCATGGGGACTCTCCAGGCAAGAACACTGGAGTGGGTTGCCATGCCCTCCCTCTAGGGGATCTTCCCAACCCAGGGATCGAACTCAGGTCTTGCTCATTGCAGGTGGATTCTTTACCGTCTGAGCCACCCTAGAAGCCCATTTATTTTATTATCTTAGTATAATTGCTTTACAATGTTGTATGAGTTTCTGTTGTACAGCAAAGTGAATCATCTGTATGTACAGATATATCTGCATTTTGGATATAGGGGCTCTTTCTTGAATCATCCATGGTCATTGATGTCCCACTCTTCTTGATTGAAAACACAGTGCCTCCCGGGTTGAGAAATCAGAGATGTTGGAGCTGGCCACACCAGCCCTGGGTTGCTGGGCTGTGACACGGGAAGCTGTGCGTTGGGCGGGGTAGCAAGGCCGGCTCTGGTCTTCCTCTTTGCTTTGGCCTGTACTTCCTCTAGATAGCTTTTGTTTTAGTTTCCGAAAAATGTAGGGTGAAAAATGTAAGCAGTATAAGAGTATGTATCATAAAAAGTAGATATCTACCCTTCAGTAACCCCTAGTTTTTTCCCAGGGGTGAAAGTGAAAGTGAAGTCATTCAGTCGTGTCCGACTCTTTGTGACCCCATGGACTATAGCCTACCACGCTCCTCCATCCAAGGGATTTTCCAGGCAAGAGTACTGGAGTGGGCTGCCATTTCCTTCACAGGGGTAATCATTGGTAAATCTTTATAGAAATATTCCAAAAATTGAATGAATGAATGAATATAGGAATGAATGAATACATAAATAATTCCTCTCTCTTTTTTTGTGTGTTCAGTAGGGTTTATATCCATTCCTTGCCTTGCTTTCTTCTTTTAACCACTGACCCTGGAGCTCTTGCAATGCATGCTTGTACATGGAGCAGTGATTTACCTCATCTTATTTGATGGCTTCATAATATTCTGAGTGATATGCCATTGTTGAGATGTGCTGTCATTTATTTTACCAGTCTTTTTTTGATGGGCATTTAAGTTTTTTTTTTTTTTCTGCTTCAAAAAGTGCTCTATTGAATATCTTTTTACATATATGCAAATATATCTGAGTCTTTTTTGTATGAAGTGATGCCAAGAGAGAAAGCACCTGGAGATGCTTTTTTCTTCCTAAGTGCTATGGAAATAATAGGATTCATTGGAAACTCTAAAGGGAATGAGGATGGTGGTAGTGTGAAATAACTATAGAGTCATTAGATAGATAACAGTGTGAAGTTTTATGTACCTTTCACATTGAGGACAAGCCCCCCTTGCAAGAAAAAAAAAAAGAAACCAAAAACCCAAACCGCACACACACACCTTTTCTTTTTTTTAACAATTTATGAAAGTCCTCCTCCCTCAGTTTTTATTCTAGTTTTTTTTTTTCATTAATTATGGCTGATGCTTGCTTTTTAAGAATATAGTACGTTAGAGGAATTATAATGTTTCCCATACTTCTTAATGAGGCACTTCTTGGGGGAGTTGGAAAAGGATGGGAAACTATAAAATAAATATGGGGCACCTTCCTGGAATATTAGTTGGACTAATTGAGGTGTGGATATATGAATTAGGGAATTAACTAATTTACCTGGTAACTGATTTATAAAGACTGATTCCATTTTATGGAAAGAATGGTAAATTTACGTGAATTTAAAAGACAAATTCCTAAACTTTGAAGATACCCTGAAGTTGTAGAATTCCAGGGAGGAGTTCACCTTCTTTTGTCGCTGAGAACTTGGTGATGGTGGTGGTGGTAATGGGGTTGAGAACTGTTGGTATCTGCTGGGCTAATGTTTTGATGGCTAGGTTAGGGGAGATGTTAGTCTCTCAAGCTCTTTGCTCTGCTTACAAAGTAAGTTTCAAGGCCAGTGCTGTTCTGAGGCCAAAAAGCACCTCCCCTCCCACTTACAGGTAGAGTGCTCTCTGTTGCTGCTGCAAAGTCACTTCAGTCGTGTCCGACTCTGTGCGACCCCATAAATGGCAGCCCACCAGGCTCCGCCATCCCTGGGATTCTCCAGGCAAGAACACTGGAGCGGGTTGCCATTTCCTTCTCCAATGCATGAAAGTGAAAATGAAAGTGAAGTCGCTCAGTCTGGGGCTAAGTAAAAAAGAGGCAGAGAGGGTTACTTTTGGTCATTAACTCTTAACTTGGCTTCTGCAAGATTTCTCTATGGGGAGTCGTTCACTAGTCATTCATTCATTCAAAATCTCTTGAGTACCTACTGTATGCTCGGTTGTGCCTGTCTCAGAGACACATGAGTAAGTGTTGAGCATTAGTAAGGGAGCTGTTGAATAATGACAACATAACTTGGAAGTGCAGTGCTGGGATAGCCTGAGTAATTACAGGAGTGAGAAAGGGGGACGTCTAACTCTGTAGGCTTGCTGGAGGAGGAGATGCCAGAACTGAGGTTTCAAGGTAAAGAAGAAATGGAGGTGCCTTCTAGGCACAGGCCAACTTAATGAGGAAAGACCCAGGGATAGTAAGAACCATAAACTCATGGGAAAAAGCCAACCCCCTCCAATCGCACAACCCAAAACACCAAACCAAACCAAAACAAAAAAGTCAACCAATCAAATGAAAAAACAGCTGGGCGGGCAATGTTTGTGTTCTTGTTTAGTCACTAAGTCGTGTCCAACTCTTTTGTGACCCCATGGACTGTAGCTGGCCAGTCCAAGGGATTTTCCAGGCAAGAATACAGGAGTGGATTGCCATTTCCTTCTCCAGGGGGTCTTCCTGACCCAGGGATCGATCCTATGTCTCCTGCATTAGCAAGTAGATTCTTTACCACTGAACCACCTGGGAAGCCCATGAGAGCCTCATATATGATATTGAAAGGTTTGAACATTATAGTTCTTAGGGATGAAGAATTTTAAGTAAAATGTGAAATAACCAAAGGGTTGCATTGGAAAAGGGAAAGGCTACCTACTCCAATATTCTGGCCTGGAGAATTCCAGGAGAGTCACAGGCAGAGCACATGAGTCTGCCTGTGGGGTAAGGTTTTGTTCACCTTTCTTCTCCGTTCAAACATTTTAGGTCATGCAACTTTAAAAAAATTTTATTTTTAGTTGGAGGATAACTGCTTTACAGTATTGTGTTGGCTTCTGCCATACAATGTGAATCAGCCATAAGTATACATATATCCCTTCCCTCTTGAACTTCCTCTCCACCCCTACCCCTTCCTACCCCTCAAGCTTGTCACAGGATGCTGTGTTGAGCTCCCATTATCTATTATTTTACATATGGTAATGTATATATTTCAGTGCTACTGTCTCAATTCCTCCCACCATCTCCTGCCCCCTGCTATGTCCATAAGTCTGTTCTCTATATCTGAGTCTCTGTTCCTGCCCTGCAGATAGGTTCATCAGTACCATTTTTCTAAATTCTATCAGTTCAGTTCAGTTCAGTCGCTCAGTCATGTGTGACTGTTTGTGACCTCATGAATTGCAGTATGCCAGGCCTCCCTGTCCATTACCAACTCCCAGAGTTTACCCAAACTCATGTCCATTGAGTCAGTGATGCCATTCAACCATCTCATCCTCTTGTTGTCCCCTTGTCCTCCCGCCTTCAATCTTTCCCAGCATCAGGGTCTTTTCAAATGTGTCAGCTCTTCTCATCAGGTGGCCAAAGTGGGTTAATATATGATACTTGTTTTTCTCTTCCTGACTTACTTCACTCTGTGTAACAGGCTCTACATCTACCTCATTTCAACTGACTCAAATGTGCTTCTTTTTATGGCTGAGTAATATTCCATTATATATATGTATCACAACTTCTTTATTTAGGTTATGCAATTTTACATGAGATTTGTTTGCAATAATATTGGGAACAGTGTGGTTTTTCTTTTGAATTTATTTTTAATTGAAAGATCATTTCTTTATAATATTGTGCTTGTTTTTGTCATGCAACAACACAAATCAGCCCTAAGTATACAAATGTTCCCTCCCTTTTGAAGCTTCTTCCCACCCTGCAACCCCATCCCACCCCTCTAGGTTGTCACAGGTTGAGCTCCCTGTGCTATGTAGCAACTTCCCATTAGCTATCTATTTTACCTATGGTAATGTATATATTTCAATGTTACTCTCTGAATTTGTCTATCCTCTCCTTTCCCTGCTGTCGGAACACTGTGTTTGAATGAGGAACTCTTCTGTTAATCCCTAGATCTCATCCTCAAGAGATGTATTAGGAAGTCTTGAGAGAAACCTAATGAATTATTTATTTGGTAGGTAGTTTATCAAGTACCTACCTGCATTAATGCATCAAGAACCCTGAAATAGCAGTTTCATCCTTTCAGCTTTCAACAATCATTCATTGAGCCCCTCAAATATCTGAGAAACAGGCATGTCCCTTCAGGTTTGCTTTCTTTATCTTCCACAACAGAGAGCAAAATGGTGAACTGGCCAGTTAAAGAAACTTTACCTCTGGAACAACCAAAAATCACAGAGATCTTAGCCATGTTGGGCATTATACACTTGGCATTTTTGGGCTTTTATGAATAGTATCTCCTCTTGCAATTAAAAAAGTACACTGAATAGCTACTAAGAATGATACCCTGTTATGTGCTGCCCTTCCCTAGTTTTTCAGAGTGGAAAAGATAAAGCCAGCAATGGCATTTTTTTAAAATTTGGGGCTTCTCTTTTGTTATAGTAACTGGAAAAAATTTCCCAAGTTATTTACAAATTATTCCTCATTAATTCATTATCTTTCTCCATTACTTTCTGGGTGGGTGGTAAAGAATCCAAGGTGAGATGAAGCCCTCATTTCTGTATGTTGATGGAAAGTGAATGAAAGTGAAGTCGCTCAGTCGTGTCCGACTCTTTGCGACCCCATGGACTGTAGCCTACCAGGCTTCTCAGTCCGTGGAATTTTCCAGGCAAGAGTACTGGAGTGGGTTGCCATTTCGTTCTCCAGGGGATCTTCCCAACCCAAGGATCGAATCTGGGTCTCCCGAACTGCAGGCAGACGCTTTACCGTCTGAGCCACCAGGAGGCCCGAAGGGCAGTACAAATATCTTCTTGTTCAGCCTTTATCTTTCTTCTTTGGAAAACATTGAATCATTGAATGAAAGCCACAGGTTAGGATGAGAGGAATGTGAAGGAAATGAAACTAGGAGTTTAGATTTCCTGGCGACTTGGGTTGTTTGCTTTTCTTTATGGTGTAGTCTTAATATTCACTCACCTTTGACATCTATTTGCCCATTTGTAGGAGGGGAAAAAGCATTTCTTTCTTTAGTTTGGTTTCAGGGCTCCATACTGCTTAGCACATAATAGATCATCAGTAGAAGTGTGTTGAGTTAAATGAATGAGTGCTTATGCTAATTTATTCTTTTATGTATTAGGGAAAAAAACGAACTAACTTAAAATTGGCTTTTACCTTTTTGGTAACACTACCAAGAATCACTTTTCCCTCTGTATACCTATGTATATATTTTTTGAGAAATTTGTAATTGTAGTTTTCACAAATAAACACATAACAATGACTATCCTCTTTGACTTGAAAGTCGCAGGAATTATGATGAGACCTAAACGGATTTGGTTATTTTTTTCTGAATAGTTGTTAGGTGGCAGCTGTTCCAAAGCCCAAAATACTTGACAATATTTCCATTTTATGATGGAAGTTAAGTTCACTGACAGCTATTTTATAGGCTTTCCTCTGGGGCTGTTATTTGTTACAGAGTTTTGAAAATCTTAACTGGAAAGTTTCGAGAGGTGCCTCTTAAGAGTTGTAGGAAAGAAATTTGACTTCCCTGACATGCTAGAGTGTACTGTTTCAAATATTCAGCTGGTGAGAGTTGTGAGTTTTTAAAATGACAGCTTTAAGGACTTTTAAAAAATGAATGACCTGTACAATGATGCACTGACCTTACAATAGCAGATATGTTTTTTTTTTTTTCCTTCAGCTCAGAACCACGTGTATTCAAATGTATAAATTCTCCCCCTCAGTTTTTGTTAGAAACACAGCTGTAAGGTCAATGTTTTATCCAGGGATCTGAGAGGCTTTCTTTTAAAATGTGAGCAAGAAATAGCAACAGTGCTATGGGCTGAATGTTTATGTCCTCCCAAAATTCATATGCTGGAATCCTAATTCCCACTGTGATGGAGTTTGAGGGTGGGGGCTTTGGGAGGTGATTAGGTCATGAGGGTGGAACCCTGATGCATAGAGTTAGTGCCCTTATAGAAGAGACCCCAGAGAGACCCCTCATTTCTCCCACCATGTAAAGTCAATGAGAAGATGTGTGTCTATGAACCAGAAAGCAGTTCTTCATCAGACACCAAATCTGCCAGTTCCTCCATCTTGGACATCCCAGCCTCCAAAACTGTGAGAAGGAAATGTTTGCTGCTTCAGCTAGGGGTCTATGGTATTTTTGTTATAGCAGGCCAAACCAAAACTTCATTATATTGTTGTTATATTTCTCCCCTATAATGCACAATCTTCTCCCAGCGTCTTAAGAGAATTCTCAAAAAAGCTTCATGCTATTATCATCATTTAATTTAATTCTAGTGCAATTTGAGGATAAGTGAGGAAAATCACTGCTTTTACCTTAGTTTCTGGATCTAACAGGAGAAAAGAGCCTTTGGGGCTTGTACATGTTAAGTTCCCCTAGGCTGTTGACAGGGAGATGGAAGAAGGTCAGATGAGTCAGGCATTGAGTAGTGGGAATGTATGAAGCACAATTATGAAAAGACATGAATTCTCCTTTTGTATAAGAAAGTTGAATTAATAAACCTATATAAATGCTGTCCTTGAAAACAATTAGAGCTATAGGAAATTAATTTAAAATGACATTTAGCAGATTATTAGTAGGCAGAGGATAGGCAGTATCTAGTAAAACCTGTTGTCATTGGAGAAGGCTGTAAGGTGAGTGTGGAGAAAAAGAAAGCCAGCCAGCAGTCAGGCAAAGAAAAGGAAATTTATTAGAGGGAAATGAGATGATGACTGGCCCTTAAGGAGAACCCGTGTCCTCCTTTTCTGATGGGGTCTTTCTTATACCCTTGCCAATGAAAAATTCTCTGAAGGGATGGTTAATTTTTAGCCTGTAGCTGAGTCCTGTGGTCACGTAGCCAAAAGTCTGAAATCAGGTGTTCTTGTAGCCTTGAGAAGCAGGGGCCAGTGGGAAAACAGAATGCTATTTGGCAATTTGGTCAGTCTCAAGGGTCACTGTGATTTTATTCTTTGTTTGCAAGGTCAACATAATGAGCCATTTTAACAATGAGCCCCCATGTAGGCCCTATGTAGATGAAATAGTTTTGGAATTGAATGGTGGTTATGGCTGCACAACAATGTGAACGCACATAATGCCACAGAATTGTCCACTTAAAATTGGTTCAGTTCAGTCAGTTCAGTAGCTCGTGTCCGACTCTTTGCAACCCCATGAATCGCAGCATGCCAGGCCTCCCTGTTAAAATGGTAAATTTTACATTACGTATAGTTTACCATAGTAAAATAATATAGGCTTAATAAAGGTAACAAAATATAGACAATTATAAAGCAAACAAAAGTTGTTCTTTAGCTCGACCAAAAACTTAACATTAAAATTATCTCCAATTATGACAAAGAACTATGGAAAGTCATTTCTTTGGTTGTGTTTTGCCAATAATGTTATTCTCAAACATATTAGCAATTCTTCACTTGGATGAGTTATGAGTCACACAATAAAATCAGTCTAATAACTTTTAGTAACTTTTTAATTTCTGAAAATTTGAGAATATGTGTTTGTGTTAGTATGTGCTTAAATTTGTATTATGTGAATTTTTAATTTTTTGTGCTTTACCCCTTTGCATTAGCTCAGATAATTAAGAATTGTTACTCAGAATGAATTGAAATTCCACTCAATTTGAAATTTCAAAGGGGTTTGCAAGAACATATGATTCCTATTTAAAGGGAGAAATGAATAATTGTTCAGGAAGGTATGTGAGTTTAGAGTCAGGAACCAGCTTAGCATCTGTAATTTTAAGAGATAATTTTAAGAGAGGGTCTGATCTATGTTCTATTAATACTCCCACTGTTATATAAATTAACTTGGTGTTCACAGGCCTTATAGCATAAGGCCAGTCTTTGTGGAACAAAGGTATGTAATGGAGAAATTATTGTTGCTCCTCTGCAACGGGAGGGTTAAGGATGACTAACAGATGTGAGAATCTGTCTTAGCTGCTTTGGAGTTGGCATCATTTGTGAAGTTGAATCAAAGCTGAAGGCTGCCAACTCAGGAGGAAGTAGATGCTTCAGAGTAATGGATTGTAAACTTGGGTGAAATTGAAACTGGGAAGGAAATATACACCAGACGGCAGAGGAATGAACTGAATTGAAGTAGTTTTAGACATACAGAGCAGTGGTTTTCAATGGGGTTTCAGGATGGAGGGGCAGTACTTCCCTCTCCCCAGGGATCATTTGGTAATGTCTGGAGACATTTTTGTTTTACAAGTTGGAGGAAGACTGTTCCTGACATCTACTAAGCAGGGACCAGAGATGCTGCTAAACATTCTATTAATATACAGGACAGCCTCCCACAACAAAGAATGATTTAACCTTACATGTGATAGTTTTGAAGTTGAGAAGTCCTGTGATGGAAAAGAGAATGAATAGATGGACAAAGAAATGGCTAGGGTAAGGTGTTTGGTCCAAATGTAGAGCAAGAGCAAGGCATTGAATGTTGCTGAGTTCCAAGAGCAAAAGATTATGTGGATTCTCAGATTTGAGATGGGCTTAAATGAAGGAGGAAAATGGTGTGTGGGTAGTTAGTCTCTTGCCAAGGTACTTTTGTAACCTTGGTGGATGTTCTATTGGGAATAGCCAGGAGAAGACAGGACATGAACAAAAATTGATCAGAAGGTCTTGCCAGGTTTGTATCAAGTCTGGAGAAAAGCAAGAGAGTACCATAGCAAAAGGCAGCAAAATGAAGGTCAAGAGGTCCTAGAATGATGAAAAGAAGTGGGTAAATATGGTGGTCTAGGTAGCTAAGTGTGGAAAAAGTCTGGGAAGAAGTGAAAGGTAAAAAGGAGCAGAAGCTAGCAAGGTAGAACAATGGTTCTCAAACCTGTCTACATTAGAATCACTTAGGGAATTAAGAAAAATACTGGTGCCTGAGCCCGACCTCAAACTGTTACTCCAAGTTCAGTCATGCCAATAAACCGGAGATGAAGTATTGAGGCAAGGAATACAATTTTATTCGGAAAGCCGGCAGACCAAGAAGATGGCAGATTAATGTCTCAAAATAACCATTTTATGGGGTCTGGACACCAGGTTCTTTTATAAAACAGAGAGGTGGTGAGGTGAGGAAGTAAAGTAAAAAGGCCATTTATCTTGCAAATATTTTCTGGAATGGCCAGCCTTGGGGATCAGTTCAGTTCAGTTGCTCAGTCGTGTCCGACTCTTTGTGACCCCATGGACTGCAGCACGCCAGTCCTCCCTGTCCATCACCAATTCCCGGAGCTTACTCAAACTCATGTCCATTGCATCAGTGATGCCATCCAACCAACTCATCCTCTGTCCTCCCCTTCTCTTCCCACCCTCAGTCTTTCCCAGCATCAGGGTCTTTTCAAATGAGTCAGTTCTTCATATCAGGTGGCCAAAGTATTGGAGTTCCAGCTTCAACATCAGTCCTTCCGATGAACACCCAGGACTGATCTCCTTTAGGATGGACTGGTTGGATCTCCTTGCAGTCCAAGGGACTCTCAAGAGTCTTCTCCAACACCACAGTTCAAAGCATCTGTTCTTCAGCTCTCAACCTTCTTTATAGTCCAGCTCTCACATCCATGCATGACTACTGGAAAAACCATAGCTTTGGCTAGATGGACATTTGTTGACAAAGTAATGTCTCTGCTTTTTAATATGCTGTCTAGGTTGGTCATAGCTTTTCTTCCAAGGAGCAAGTGTCTTTTAATTTCATGGCTACAGTCACCATCTCCAGTGATTTTGGAGCCCCCCCAAATAAAGTCTCTCACTCGGGGATGGGATAAGTTAATTTCTTCTTTGTTGTAGCTATTCACAGTTGGACAGGGTCAGGATGTCTTCCTAAATAAAGGCATTTTGGTTTAACATTCAGTCAGGGGGTAGGATTCCCTGAGGAAGTCCATTATGAATGGGCAGTATTCTATTAGTGAACAAAAACAATGGGAAACAAAGGTTAAAGTAAAACAGATTCCACATGGGGTCAGATTTTGTTTTTCCCTGTAACAAGAATGGGTTCTGGACTTCAGGTCTGGTTATCGACATCTCCTAGGTATTTCTAATGAGCAGCTAGTACTGAGAACTGCTGTCCTAACAGGTCAGTAAAGTCAAGGATGAACAAATAGGGCAACTAGAACAATACTCTGAAATAAGCTGCCATCCAAGATTAGAGGCTGCTTGCCCTGTGTTGCAGTGTTTTGCTACCCATCCTTTGCAGAGAGGTGTGTAGGCTGCGTCTGAGATGACAGGAGCTTCAGGCTGGGTTTTGCTTACAATTTGATGATAAGGAGTGAGCAGGTAGCAGGCGCTCACTTCTTTCTGGTGACCAATGACACAGCTTTGGGTTTAAACTGGTAGAGAGTAGCCAAATTACCTTGTGATGAAGAAATATCACTTAGAGTAAAAATAATAATGTAAGTTACATGGACAATTAAAAATTACTTCATATTCTACATATAAGAATGGCATTACAAGAGGCAAAATGAAAAGCTATCAAACTATGGCTATCTTGGCAAAAGTGCATCCTTTTCTCTACAAAGGTAGCCTGTTTTCTTACCTTGCTGCCCAAGGAAGGCTAATGAACTGGTCAGAGGGTACCTCTAAGAGCCTCCTTTTCAGAAGGTCATCCTTTATCTGTCTTTTCCAGGTCAGAGAAAACGTTCCTTTCTAGTAGAAAGGGAATATGAGTGAACGTGTTCTCTGTCTGCAGATTCCCGAGATGTTTTCAAAGGGATTGAATAAGTGACTGGTGGTAAGAAATCTGTTCCGTTTTCATTTGTCTCTAGTCGGGGCCTGGTGGCAATTTAATATTCTTTATTATTATTTTACATGTAACTTCCTTCCTAGCTTATGATTCCTGTCAGGACTGAGTGTTATTACCCATTAGTCATTTTTTTGGGTTGGCCTATGATGCTGCAAAGGAGGGCTGGTGTATTTCAGTCATTTTGCTTACAATTTGATTTGTGTTCTCTAGAATCCCAATTTAGTTTCATCAGCACATTTCAACATACAACAGCTGGGTCCCTGGATGGAGTTATTTACATACATTAGCAGCTGAAAGCTAAGCACCATGACCCGGAAGCTGGCCTGATATTTTCCCAGAGCCTCACCTGACATTTTTTAAAGTAAACTCTGCCTTCTTATTTGTAACTGTTGGTGTCAGTGACAATATCCTGTGAACGTTAAAAAACAAAACAAAAAACTGTTGGCCTCTAGATAATTTTTAAACTAAAACACTTTGATCAAAACATCAAATCCTTATTAGAGAACACGTTTGCTCCTAGTTTAGTATCAGGTAAGAATATTGCCTGCCTCCATTACAATTATGTTTTATTATTAGCCTAAAGGCAGAGAATCCACTGATCCACAAACATC
Organism: Oryx dammah; assembly: GCF_014754425.2. Classification (NCBI taxonomy): domain Eukaryota; kingdom Metazoa; phylum Chordata; class Mammalia; order Artiodactyla; family Bovidae; genus Oryx; species Oryx dammah. The sequence continues at coordinate 51,891,601 of NW_024070208.1, read as the reverse complement.
ATTATGACTAAGACCCTGAGCATGATTCCAAACACCTGACATCATATAGTCATGACATGAGAAGGACATGTATGGTGTGAGGCTTATGGATAATGCAGGTTGCCCGCCCCCAACCATTTTCTTTTTCTATGTTTAAATTCTTGAACTATGGTCCTGAGCAGTGTGATAGGCTGAAAATACCACCACCATCCACACTTCCCCCCCAAAAATCTCCTTCCTAATTATTGGAACCTGTAATTGTGAAAACAGCATCTTTACATATGTTGATAGAGTTAAGGATTTTGAGATCAGGATATTTGATTATGTGTTGCGTGTGTTAAGTCGCTTCAGGAGTGTCTGACTCTTTTCAACTCCAAGCTCACCAGGCTCCTCTGTCCATGGGATTCTCCAGGCACGAATCCTAGAGTGGGTTGCATACCCTCCTCCAAGGCATCTTCCTGATGCAGGGATCGAACCCATGTCTCTTACATCTCCTGCACTGGCAGATGGGTTCGTTACCACTAGCGATATGGTGGTTCTTAAATGCCAACACACGTGTTCTTATTAGAGAGGAAGAGGGAGATTGGAACGCAGAGAGAAGAGGATGAGCTCATGAGACCATGGAGGCAGAAGCTGGAGTGATAGGACCACAAACCAAGGCATGTACTAAGTCCTCTACATAGGAACACGTTCCATCTGGGAATGTAAGTCCAGCAAAAGTAGCCCAGGTACCCAGCTAACACAATCAGCTATATAGTACTGTACTGTGATAGGTTTATACTACTTTTCACACAAATAATACATGAAAAACAAGCCCCCAAAATAGAGAAAACATTTTTAATCTTACTATAAAGTACCTTGGAAAGTAGAGTAGTACAGTACAACAGCTGGCCTACAGATGCTGGTATTGAGTGGACAAGCTGGAAGAGTTACTGACTGGAGGAGGGAGAGGAGGTGGGAGATGGTACAGCTGAAGGATCATCAGCAATAGGAGATGGAGGGCAAGCTGCAATTTCACTCACGCCTGATGCTGATGGCACAGGTTCTGGTTCCCTGCTGGATTCAGTTCTATCTACCCTCTTGAGAAAAATGATCCAGTGATGTCTGGGTAGTAGCTCTTTTTTTCCTCATCACAGATAGCATCACAGTAGCACTGGATTGCATTCTGAATGGCTGCTGCAACCTTCGTGTGCCGTTCTCTGTCTGGGTCCTGTGCCCCAAACCCAACAGTGCCTCCTCAAATAAAGAAAATCCCCTTGCCATTTCCTGAGTCGTGAATCTCTTTGTTTCTTCAGTTATGTCTTCTTCCTTTTGTTTCTCTTGGTCCTTGCTCTGGGCCTCCAATTCCATCTTTGCCTCACTCTTTCAATTATTTTCATCTTTGTTTCCATTGTTATCATTTGGCACTTCTTAGCAGTACCAGTGACGTCACTGTTCCTTTTATGCTTGCTTCCAGACATCCTGGACTTGAAATAAAGATACTGCACTACTGTACTCTGTACCGTTCTGCACAGTAAAAGCCAACCACTGGTAGAGGATGCATACATGTGACAAGGTACGCCAGACACTTGAGCTTATGTGAATGCACTAAGCATCTTAGAAAATTTTCAGCTTGAAGGCTGCACTAGATTTTGGACACCTAGCCTCTGGACCACGAAGGAAAAAATTTCTGTTGTTTTAAACGATCAAATTTGTGGTACTTTGTTGTACAGGAACTTAATACAGTCAATAGGCGTCTATCCTATGGTTCTTGGACAGGTAGTTTATTTATTCTGATGTGTCAGTGTTTTTTTCTGGAAATGTTGATTTTCTTGATATTGTTCCATTTGGTATCTTATTTAGGATCCTTTCATTCTATTCAGTCCTTTCTGTTTGGGCAAATAGAGACTAGTATGGTAGATGACTAGCAGGATTGGTTGATCTGCTGAAGAAATCCCCAGATATGGGGCCAAATAGTTGTGAACAAGTAACCCAGAAACCTCATTATTTCAGGAAGGAGAGAGAATATTCTCTGCTATATATTGGATGTTCATCAGTTCAATTCAGTTCAGTCGATCAGTCATGTCTGACTCTTTGTGACCCCATGGCCTGCAGCACGCCAGGCTTCCCTGTCCATCACCAACTCCTGGAGTTTACTCAGACTCATGTCCATTGAGCCAGTGATACCATCCAACCATCTTATCTCTGTCCTCCCCTCCTCCTTCCACCCTCAATCTTTTGCAGCAGGGTCTTTTCAAATGAGTCAGTTTTTCACATCAGGTGGCCAAAGTATTGGAGTTTCAGCTTCAGCATCAGTCCTTCCAATGCATATTCAGGACTGATTTCCTTTATGACTGTTTTGATCTCCTTGCAGTCCAAGGAACTCTTAAGAGTCTTCTCTAGCACCACAGTTCAAAAGCATCAATTCTTTGGTGTTCAGCTTTCTTTACAGTCCAATTCTCACATCCATACATGACCACTGGAAAAACCATAGCCTTGTCATATATAGCTTTTATTATGTTGAGGTATGTTCCTTCTATTCCTGCTTTCTGGATGTTGAATTTTGTCAAAGGCCTTCTCTGCATCTATTGAGATAATCATATGGCTTTTATTTTTCAATTTGTTAATGTGGTAAATTACATTGATTGATTTGTGGATATTGAAGAATCCTTGCATCCCTGGGATAAAGCCCACTTGGTCATAGTGTATGATCTTTTTAATGTGTTGTTGGATTCTGATTGCTAGAATTTTGTTGAGGATTTTTGCATCTATGTTCATCAGTGATATTGGCCTGTAGTTTTCTTTTTTTGCAGTATCTTTGTCAGGTTTTGGTATTAGGGTGATGGTGGCCTCATAGAATGAGTTTGGAAGTTTCCCTTCCTCTGCAATTTTCTGGAAGAGTTTGAGTAGGATAGGTGTTAACTCTTCTCTAAATTTTTGGTAGAATTCAGCTGTGAAGCCGTCTGGACCTGGGCTTTTGTTTGCTGGAAGATTTCTGATTACAGTTTCAATTTCCGTGTTTGTGATGGGTCTGTTAAGATTTTCTATTTCTTCCTGGTTCAGTTTTGGAAAATTGTACTTTTCTAAGAATTTGTCCATTTCTTCCACGTTGTCCATTTTATTGGCATATAATTGCTGATAGTAGTCTCTTATAATCCTTTGTATTTCTGTGTTGTCTGTTGTGATCTCTCCATTTTCATTTCTAATTTTATTGATTTGATTTTTCTCTCTTTGCTTCTTGATGAGTCTGGCTAATGGTCTGTCAATTTTATTTATCTTTTCAAAGAACCAGCTTTTGGCTTTGTTGATTTTTGCTATGGTCTCTTTTGTTTCTTTTGCATTTATTTCTGCCCTAATTTTTAAGATTTCTTTCCTTCTGCTAACTCAGGGGTTCTCCAATTCTTCCTTTTCTAGTTGCTTTAGGTGTAGAGTTAGGTTATTTATTTGACTTTTTTCTTGTTTCTTGAGGTATACCTGTATTGCTATGAACTTTCCTCTTAGCACTGCTTTTATAGTGTCCCACAGGTTTTGGGTTGTTGTGTTTTCATTTTCATTAGTTTCTATGCATATTTTGATTTCTTTTTTGATTTCTTCTGTGATTTGTTGGTTATTCAGAAGCGTGTTGTTCAGCCTCCATATGTTGGAATTTTTAATAGTTTGCCTCCTGTAATTGAGATCTAATCTTAATGCATTATGGTCAGAAAAGATGCTTGGAATGATTTCGATTTTTTTGAATTTATCAAGGTTATAATTATGGCCCAAGATGTGATCTATCCTGGAGAAGGTTCCATGAGCGCTTGAGAAAAAGGTGAAATTCATTGTTTTGGGGTGAAATGTCCTATAGATATCAATTAGGTCTAACTGGTCTAATGTATCATTTAAAGTTTGCGTTTCTTTGTTAATTTTCTGTTTAGCTGATGTGTCCATAGGTGTGAGTGGGGTATTAAAGTCTCCCACTATTATTGTGTTGTTGTTAATTTCCCCTTTCATACTTGTTAGCATTTGTCCTCCATATTGTGGTGCTCCGATATTGGGTGCATATATATTTATAATTGTTATATCTTCTTCTTGGATTGATCCTTTGATCATTATGTAGTGGCCTTCGTTGTCTCTTTTCACAGCCTTTGTTTTAAAGTCTATTTTATTGGATATGAGTATTGCCACTCCTGCTTTCTTTTGGTCTCTATTTGCGTGGAATATCTTTTTCCAACCCTTCACTTTCAGTCTGTATGTCCCTTGTTTTGAGGTGGGTCTCTTGTAAGCAGCATATAGAGGGGTCTTGTTTTTGTATCCATTCGGCCAGTCTTTGCCTTTTGGTTGGGGCATTCAATCCATTTACATTTAAGGTAATTATTGATAAGTATGATCCCATACCATTTACTTTATTATTTTGGGTTCAGGTTTATACTCCCCTTTTGTGTTTCCTGTCTAGAGAATATCCTTTAGAATTTATTGGAGAGCTAGTTTGGTGTTGCTGAATTCTCTCAGCTTTTGCTTGTCTGTAAAGCTTTTGATTTCTCCTTCATATTTGAATGAGATCCTTGCTGGGTACAGTAATCTGGGCTGTAGGTTATTTTCTTTCATCACTTTAAGTATGTCTTGCCATTCCCTCCTGGCCTGAAGAGTTTCTATTGAGAGATCCTTATGGGAATCCCCTTGTGTGTTATTTGTTGTTTTTCCCTTGCTGCTTTTAATAGTTGTTCTTTGTGTTTGATCTTTGTTAATTTGATTAATATGTGTCTTGGGGTGTTTTGCCTTGGGTTTATCCTATTTGGAACTCTCTGGGTTTCTTGGACTTGGGTGATTATTTCCTTCCCCATTTTAGGGAAGTTTTCAAGCTATATATGACAAACCCACAGCAAACATTATCCTCAATGGTGAAAAATTGAAAGCATTTCCCCTAAAGTCAGGAACAAGATAAGGGTGCCCACTTTCACCACTACTATTCAACATAGTTCTGGAAGTTTTAGCCACAGCAATCAGAGCAGAAAAAGAAATAAAAGGAATCCAAATTGGAAAAGAAGAAGTAAAATTCTCACTGTTTGCAGATGACATGATCCTCTACATAGAAAACCCTAAAGACTCCACCAGAAAATTACTAGAGCTAATCAATGAATATAGTAAAGTTGCAGGATATAAAATCAACACTCAGAAATCCCTTGCATTCCTATACACTAATAATGAGAAAGTAGAAAAAGAAATTAAGGAAACAATTCCATTCACCATTGCAACAAAAAGAATAAAATACTTAGGAATATATCTACCTAAAGAAACTAAAGACCTATATATGGAAAACTATAAAACACTGATGAAAGAAATCAAAGAGGGCACTAATAGATGGAGAAATATACCATGTTCATGGATCGGAAGAATCAATATAGTGAAAATGAGTATTCTACCCAAAGCAATTTACAAATTCAATGCAATCCCTATCAAGCTACCAGCGATATTTTTCACAGAGCTAGAACAAATAATTTCAAGATTTGTATGGAAATACAAAAAACCTCGAATAGCCAAAGCAATCTTGAGAAAGAAGAATGGAACTGGAGGAATGAACTTGCCTGACTTCAAAGCCACAGTCATCAAGACAGTATGGTATTGGCACAAAGACAGAAATATAGATCAATGGAACAAAATAGAAAGCCCAGAGATAAATCCACACACATATGGACACCTTATCTTTGACAAAGGAGGCAAGAATATACAATGGAGTAAAGACAATCTCTTTAACAAGTGGTGCTGGGAAAACTGGTCAACCACTTGTAAAAGAATGAAACTAGATCACTTTCTAACACCACACACAAAGATAAACTCAAAATGGATTAAAGATCTAAATGTAAGACCAGAAACTATAAAACTCCTAGAGGAGAACATAGGCAAAACACTCTCCGACATAAACCACAGCAGGATCCTCTATGATCCACCTCCCAGAATTCTGGAAATAAAAGCAAAAATAAACCAATGGGACCTAATTAAAATTAAAAGCTTCTGCACAACAAAGGAAAATATAAGCAAAGTGAAAAGACAGCCTTCCAAATGGGAGAAAATAATAGCAAATGAAGCAACTGACAAACAACTAATCTCAAAAATATACAAGCAACTCCTGCAGCTCAATTCCAGAAAAATAAACGACCCAATCAAAAAATGGGCCAAAGAACTAAATAGACATTTCTCCAAAGAAGACATACGGATGGCTAACAAACACATGAAAAGATGCTCAACATCACTCATTATTAGAGAAATGCAAATCAAAACCACAATGAGGTACCACTTCACACCAGTCAGAATGTCTCCGATCCAAAAATCTGCAAGCAATAAATGCTGGTGAGGGTGCGGAGAGAAGGGAACCCTCCTACACTGTCGGTGGGAATGCAAACTAGTACAGCCACTATGGAGAACAGTGTGGAGATTCCTTTAAAAATTGCAAATAGAACTGCCTTATGACCCAGCAATCCCACTGCTGGGCATACACACTGAGGAAACCAGAATTGAAAGAGACACATGTACCCCAATGTTCATCGCAGCACTGTTTATAATAGCCAGGACATGGAAACAACCTAGATGTCCATCAGCAGATGAATGGCTAAGAAAGCTTTGGTACATATACACAATGGAGTATTACTCAGCCATTAAAAAGAATACATTTGAATCAGTTCTGATGAGATGGATGAAACTGGAGCTGATTATACAGAGTGAAGTAAGCCAGAAAGAAAAACACCAATACAGTATACTAACACATATATATGGAATTTAGAAAGATGGCAATGATAACCCTGTATGCAGGAGAGCAAAAAAGACACAGATGTGTATAGGGGACTTTTGAACTCAGAGGGAGAGGGAGAGGGTGAGATGATTTGGGAGAATGGCATTGAAACATGTATAATATCATGTAAGAATCGAATCACCAGTCTATGTCTGATGCAGGACACGGCATGCTTGGGGCTGGTACACGGGGATGACCCAGAGAGATGTTGTGGGGAGGGGGGTGGGAGGGGGGTTCATGTTTGGGAATGCATGTACACACATGGTGGATTCATGTCAATGTATGGCAAAACCAATGCAGAATTGTAAAGTAAAATAAAAAAAATAATAAAAAAAAGAAAGAAAAAAAAAAAAAAGAAAGAAAAACCATAGCCTTGACTAGATGGACCTTTGTTGGCAAAGTAATGGCTCTGCTTTTCAATATGCTGTATCACTTCAGTGTTTTATTTTTCTTTCCAGTTTCTATGATAGACCCACTGTGTTTTATCAGTATGAAAATAATGTTCTATCTTAGAATTGGAATTATACTCTATGGAATGGATATTAGTATAAGATTGTTAAGATTCTGGACTGAAATGGGGAGAATAGAACCAGGATGTTCTTGTTCCGTTTAGTCAATAGCAGAATGACATCAGACATTGCTCCTCTGCTGTGATCTGACCATGATGCACTGGGCCTGCTCATGAATTATGGGAAACTATAATACAGGTGTCACTGAGGATAATGTGGGCCCTTAGGGGGGCTTATTTATACATAAGTTGTGATGCCCAGTGAAATGTTTCAGAAAAACTTATGGATTTTTGGTTTTAGCCAAAGGTCCTGGAAATATGGATGAAACAAACTGCTGGATATTTTAAAAATGTTCATTAAAGCACTTCATGAATTCTTTTCTTAAAAAACCAGAGAAATATAATTCTTTTATAATTATCTATCCCCTCGTGCAACAACTGCTTAAAGGGAACAGTCGAATCTTTATAATCAGGTTGGAAAAACTGAAATGGCCTTCTTTTGCAAAGAATTCTATCTTTCTATATGTGCCTATATCTTTGCCAAAAGATATCAATAAGCAAACATTTTTGGAAGACATAATTTTATGACAAAATTATTAAGTAAATTTTCTGTTAAATGTAAATGGTTTATTTTCCCAAATACCTTCCTGTTGGAAATGGGTGAACTCTTCAAAGATAGATTTGAGTCAATGGTAGGGGAAATCTATACTTAAAGATTAATTTTGTTTGCAGGCAAATACCTAGGAGGTTACGATTTTCACATCCTCTCCTTTCCTTCCATAATTCCTTACAGGGCACCTCAGTAGAAACTGATTGAAGTAAATAAGACATTGTCTTTGCTATTAAATATTTCATCAAAGCCCTCGTGAATTTTCAGATCCAAAGCAGCTGTGAGCAAGGTGGGCCTGAGATCAGAATGAGAGGGGAGAAGCTGTTCACTTCAGAATGAATCTCCAAAAGAACAAAAATAAGTTAAATTTCACTCAGTTGGGAGGTGGGTTATGCATGTGTAATTTTTATTTGCAAAATAAACCTTTGATAAGGAAAATGCTGAAGAATAATGACAGGCTTTGCTCTGAAGGGTCATTCTGAGAATTGACCAGAGAGACGGCAGATGAATTATGAATTTTCTTTTCCAGTGAAATCTTTTTTCTCACAATTCTCAAAGAAATTGTTGTGCATATTGAAGAGAATGAGAATTAATTTAATTATCTACTTTCTCTTGCTCATTATTTATTTTCTATCTGAAAGACAACACTGAGTTTTTTGTTTTTTGCACAGCTAACACTTTCGTTAAGTGAAACTATGATGAAAGCAAATAGAATGTTTTTGTTGTTAAAAATGTTCTAATCTATAAGTGTGTTTTCTTTATCTGAGACAATACAAACTGACTTACCTATCTTAACATACTAAAAATATAAGAAGGTGGATAGTGAAATAGTATCATGTAAAGTTGAAATTTGCTAAGGGATTAGGTGATTGAGTTGTGTAAGAAGATAAAAACAAATAGATAAGTTTTTTTTTTTTAATTTGGAGTAAAGTTTGTCTTTTATGTTTGTAGACATTTATGTGGAGGGAAGGGAAGAGGAATTCAGTTGTGGCACAAGTGAGAAAGCAAAGGGTTTTAAAACTCAGGCCTAACTAAGTGTTTTCTTGCAGCCGTCCAGTGGTCCTGCTTTCACTACACGCTGAGTTCCTGCTGCTCAAGTCTGAGCAAGCTCTGGGAGTTGGTGATGGACAGGGAAACCTGGCGTGCTGCCGTCCATGGGGTTGCAAGGAGTCAGATATGACTGAGCGACTGAACTGAACTGAACTAACATTGTGTGTTAGTTGCTCAGTTGAGTCCGACTCTGCGACCCCATGTACTGTAGCTCTCCAGGCTCCTCTGTCCATGGAATTCTCCAGGCAAGAATCCTGGAGTGGGTTGCCATTCCCTTTTCCAGGGGATCTTCCCAACCCAGGGATCGAACCTGGGTCTTCAGCATTGCAGTCAGATTCTCTACTGTCTGAGCCACCAAGGAAGCCTGAAGTAACATTAAGACTTATTAAATTATCTCCTTTGTGCTTCAGTTTTCTCAGTATAAAATGGAAGTACTGTGCAGTTTTGTTTCAAGTAATTCTTAAAATTATATATATATATATATATATATATATATATATATATATATGCATCTAGAAGTGATTTGTAAGTAGTGGGGACTCAGTCTTTTTTTCTTTCTTTTATTTTTATCATTATTATTTTTTGTAAAGAGCACCTTTTTCAGCCAGTCATTGAAGCACCTCCTTTAGGTGGTGGTGTATATTTTAAAGATTCCCTGCAGACATTTCACAAATATTTTATTATTTTGAAATAACAAATGAGCAGATGAATTAAGGACTTTGCATGTGCATATGTGTATATATATATATATATATATATATATATAGCTTTTGTTTTTGAGGGGATATCTTACCTTTTCTTCCCTTCTTTTGTGTGTGTATAAGAAGAAGGGGACGACCGAGGATGAGATGGCTGGATGGCATCACTGACTCGATGGACACAAGTCTGAGTGAACTCTGGGAGTTGGTGATGGACAGGGAGGCCTGACATGCTACGATTCATGGGGTTGCAAACAGTCGGACAGGACTGAGTGACTGAACTGAACTGAACTGATACATATATATATATATATGTGTGTGTGTGTGTGTGTGTGTAGATTTTTTATTTTTAAGGGGACAGCTTACCTTTTCTTCACTTCTTTTTTCCACATCTTTTTCTCAGACTGGACATAGAGCTGCCATCAGGGGCCCTGGGCAAAATTTTGAATTTTGTTTTGGTAGCAACTTTTTGGAATCCCTTCATGTGTGAGCCTTACTTTGGCTTCCTACCATTTTCCAATTCTGTCTTTAGGGATAACCAGCATATAATGCTGCTTGTGGCAGTCAACCAGACCGAGGATCTTGAAAACCCATTTCTGAAGAGCTAGAACATGAATTAGGTTTGCATTTCCTAGGAGGGATTTCTCTGTGTAAAGAGGAATGAGTTAGTCCACTTGAGAGGATGACCAGGGCTGGGAAAGGTCTTCTCCACTTGTTCCCTTCTTTAAGGTTTTACAAGGATTTGCAGATGTAGATAATAGACATGACTTAAATTTAACTTGCATAAATTAAAATAATGGATTAGCTGCAAATTTTCAAACTCAGTAGATTTCGCACTCAAATTTAGATTTAGGTTTCCCCTAAAAAAAGCCTGGCACTATCCAAACTGGGTAAGGATTGATGGAGGATAAATAGCTGCCTTAGGAAGGACGAGTGATCCCTAGTACAGATAGTTCTCTTCTGCCCTGTGCAATTAGCTAAAATAGCTGTTTGGCCCTTGTTTGCATTTGGATTTGTGACACCCACTCCATGCTTAGCACTGCTTACTCACCTCTACCTGTCTTGACCACATCTTCCCTCTTCCTGCCCCAGCATCCACCCACACATGTATGTTTTTCCAACAGAGCCCCTGAGCTCAGCTAAAAACAAGAACTGGTTGTCAGAGAAAGAACAGTGCTTACCATGGCAAACCAATGATACTCAAAGCCACAAACCATAATTCCAGAAATGCCAGTTCTGTTTCTTCTTTCTTTTGAGAAGTAAATAATCCATTTTGGAAGTTAAAATTGTAATTAGAATGTTACAGTGGTAGTAGTCTTATGGAATCATTTGAAAAACAGTGGAGATGATAAAGAAAGACTGGAATTAAAAGGCTGTAAAAGATAAATTGGATGAGTTCTCACCAAAGAACAGCTATATTAATTTATTTTAAAAATAGACTTTTAAGGCAAAAAGCATTACTAGAGATAAAGGTAACATATTCAGTCTCTTTGAATGATGCAGCAATATTAAGTTGGGTGCTTCATATAATATAGTTTCAAATGGATAAAGCAAAATCAACAGAACTGTGAATAAAAATAACTTTACAATCATAGTGGGAGATGTAACATATCTCTCTCAGTAAGTAACAGAACTAGTTAACAACAAAATTAACAAGGAAGGAAAGAGAAAGTTTTGCACAACATATTAACAAATTTGATCTAATGGTCACATACAGACATGAAAAAGTGAAAAATACATTTCTTTTTAGTAACAGAGGTTATTTATAAAAGTTGGTATATCCTGTGCCTTGAGGGAAGTTTAAACAATTTAAAAATGATAAAATCATGCACAATATATTTTCTGACCATAAATGCGATTATGTTAAAAGTCACTAAAAATAGATAAATAAAAATAAATCAATATATGTTAAAATTAAGAAAGAAGTTTCTAAATAACCCATGGGTCAAAGAAGAGTTCATAATAGAAATTAGAAAATATTTAGAATCACACTTAAATATACTCTGTATAAAAACTGATGGGGTGCAACCAAAGATGTACACAGAGAAGTTTTAGCCATAAATTTGTACTTAGAAAACTTTAAGCTTATGCATTCGTAAATATAGAGGAATTTCTAGAAAAACATAATCTCCAAATGCTGAGAAGAAATAAAAGACCATTCTACAAAGAATATTTTAGGGTCAGGTAACTTTGTCAGAAGTTTTACAAAATCTCTAAGAAACAACAGGCTATACAATACACACAAACTTAGAGAATAGAAAAAGAGGAGTAATGTTTAGAATAAAGAACTCCTGTGAATGAGAAGTCACTCCTGTAAGGACAGATTGAATGTGACTATTGGATTTGACAACAAAGAGAATGTTGATGGTGATGGTGAGAGCAATCACTGTGGAGTCGTAGGGAGATTAGGGCAAGAAACCTGGTTATGGTGAGTTAAAGAGTAAGTGGGGGATGAGAGAGTGGAGGTAGGGAGAGACGGTCCAAGGGTCTTGGTTATGCAGGATATGAGAGACACTGGAGCTGGCCTGGGTCCTGTCCTATTTCTGGCTGGGAATCCTATTCATTATGTTCCCCGGCCAGGACTGTGTTCGCTGTGCATTCCCTGCCTGTGTATTTCAGAAATTGTTGCGTAATCCCCAGGCCTGGTAATGTTAACTTGTCACCCATTCCTCTGACCATTCTAGTTACTTTTCTTTGACCTTTCTTAGTGCCAGCATTTCCTTTGTCAGATGTGGCAAGAACTACATGTATGCTCTTGTTGAATTTAAACATGACTTTTTTCTCATTGTAAAAATGATATGTATTTCATCATAAAAATGAAAAATAAGAAGATGCAGAAGGAAATGTAAGAAATATATATAACCCTAAACCACAGAGATCATCAAAGATAAAATATTGCTGTGTTTTTCTTTTAGCTCTCCCTGTCTACATTTGTATTTACTTTGTATAGTGGAATTTTTGTGGCTGTTTAGTCCATAAGTCCTGTCTGACTCTTTGTGACCCCATGGACTGTAGTCCGCCAGGCTCCTCGGTCCATGAGATTTCCCAAGCAAGAATACTGGGGTGGGTTGCCATTTCCTTCTCCAGGGGATCTTTCTGACCCAGGGATCAAACCTGTGCCTCCTGCTTGACAGACAGAGTCTTTACCACTGAGCCACCTGGGAAGTTGTATAGTGGAATACTATTTTGCTTTATAACCTGGGTATTTTCTTCATGTTACATGATGAGTTTCTCATCTTATGAAATGTCCCTGATGAATACAATTCTCTGACTGAAAAGTATTCTGTTGTATGGATAGGTTATTTAACATTCTTCAGTTAATGAACATTTGTATTGTTTCCAATTTTCCTTTGCAACATTGTGCCTGTCTATGATATATTATCTTGGGATAGGTTTGTAGCAGTGGGGTGATTGGTTCAAAAAGTATCAGTTCAGTTCAGTCACTCAGTCATGTCCGACTCTTTGTGACTCCATGGACTGCAGCATGCCAGGCCTCCCTGTCCATCACCAACTCCCGGAGCTTACTCAGACTCATGTCCATCGAGCCAGTGATGCCATCCAACCATCCTCATCCTCTGTCCTCCCCTTCTCCTCCCACCCTCAATCTTTCCCAGCATCAGGGTCTTTTCAAATGAGTCGGTTCTTTGAATCAGGTGGCCAAAGTATTGGATTTTCAGCTTCAGCACCAGTCCTTCCAATGAATATTCAGGACTGATTTCCTTTATGATTGACTGGTTGGATCTCCTTGCAGGTTGAGGGACTTTCAAGAGTCTTCTCCAACACCACGGTTCAAAAGCATCGATTCTTTGATGGTCAGCTTTCTTGATAGTCCAACTCTCACATCCATACTTGACTACTGGAAAAACCATAGCTTTGACTAGATGGACCTTTGTTGGTAAAGTAATGTCTCTGCTTTTTAATATGCTGTCTAGGTTGATTAGAGCTTTCCTTCCAAAGAGCAAGTGTCTTTTAATTTCATGGCTGCAGTCACCATCTGCAGTGATTTTGAAGCCTCCCAAAATAAAATCTCTCACTGTTTCCACTTTTCCCCCATCTATTTGCCATGAAGTGATGGGACTGGATGCCATGATCTTAGTTTTCTGAATGTTGAGTTTTAACCCAACTTTTTCACTCTCCTCTTTCACTTTCATCAAGAGGCTCCTTAATATAAGATACTTTTAAGGTTTTTGGCAGGGTAGCAATTTGGTTAAATGGAGGCACTTTTGATCACACTTGAGTTTTAACACAGATTCTGCCATTTTCTAGGTGTATGACATTGGGTAAGTAACTGACCCAAGTTTTGGTTTCCTAATCTGTAGAATGTGAATCATAGCATCTACTTCCGGAGGTTCATAATAGATTAAATAAAATATTTTGTGGAGAGATTTTAGCACAGTTTCTAACTTGGTGGTGGTTTAGTCACTAAGTAGTGTCTGACTTTTGTGACACCATGGACTGCAGCCCACCAAGGTCTGCTGTCCATGGGATTCTCCAGGCAAGAATACTGGAGTGGGTTGCCATTTGCTTTTCCAGGGGATCTTGTCAATCCAGGAATCGAACCCAGGTCTCTTGTGTTACAGGCAGATTCTTTACTGACTGAGCTATGAGAGAAGCCCAATCTAGCTTAATAAATAGGAACTGTTTCTAGAAATGATACATCAATTTACAAGTCTGAAACAAAGTCTATTTTATTTTGGGCCTTTCCAGGTGGCTCAGTGGTAAAGAATCTGCCTGCAATGAAGGAGACGCAGGAGATGTGGGTTCAATCCCTAGGTCAGGATGATCCTCTGGAGGAGGAAATGGAGTATTTTATTTGTAATCTGCTATCTATAGAGTTTAGCGTGTACGTGCAAGCTAAGTTGCTTCAGTTATGTCTGAATCTTTGCAGTCCTATGGAGTGTAACCCACCAGACTCCTCTGTCCATGTGATTCTCCAGGCAAGAATACTGGAGTTGGGTGGCCATGCTTTCCTCCAGGGGATCTTCCCCACCCAGGGACTGAATCCACATCTCCTATTTCTCCCACACTGGCAGGCTGTTTCTTTACCACTAGCACCACCTGGGAAGCTCAAAAGTTTAGTGTATGAGTTTTTTTCTTTTTTAATCTACAATGATAGATGGCTAATGTGTTCAAAGATATTTATCTTAATAAATTTGGGTTCAGTAAATCTTTAGCCCTTAGATTTTTCCCTCAGGCCAAATATTTCAAGTTCAGAGGTAACATTGTGTTGGCTGCAGAATGTTCTCTAGATAATTTTCATTTTGCCCTTCACTGGGTGTCTCTTGCTAGTACATTCTGTGTAGATTCTCTTGCTTTTGATGAAAGCATTTGAATTAATGCAAGTGGTGCTTATACTACTTACTCCTCAAAGGACTTCCCCCATCTCTAACCTTTAGTTTCTGTAATGTATTAATCCGTCAGGACTAAACAAAGCTATAAATTGGCTTTGAATAAAAATAATGCTTAGATCTGTTAAAAAGCACTGATACCAAATGTAACCTTTAGGCCCTTCTGGAACCTCTCAGAACAGAGAAAAGGCAGTCTTATAACCTTGCTAAAATGCCAAAGGATTTTCAATAGCTAGTCAAGTGATCTATAGCTCTGATAGCATCTGACTTTTCCACTCTCTGCCCTGAGGCTCAGTTCCAGCTCGTGGAGGTTTTCTGGCCCATGGATTTGCTTTAGTGTGGCAGTCATGGAGCCTGGAGTTCTCACTGCATAATAATGTTCTCGAGATTTGAGAATAATCTTTGGGAGGATAGAATCAAGGTAGTTCACCTGACACTTTTGTGTATCAGAAATAACCCTTACTGGATTTTTAATTACCAAGTGGAAACTTACATGTTATTTTTCTTATATAAGCTTATTTTCAATCTATTTTTCATTTTTAAAAAGTTTTTATTGGTGTATAGTTGCTTTATAATGTGTTGGTTTTGGCTATACAGCAAAGTGAATCAGCTATATGTAGACATATAGCTATCCAATCCACTGAAGAAGGGCATGGTGATCCACGCCAGTATTCTTGCCTGGAGAATTCCATGGACAGAGGAGCCTGGTGGGTGGCAGTCCATGGGGTCACAGAGCTGGACATGACTGAACCACTAACACACGCACACACATAGCTGTATATATAAATATCCCCTCTTTTTTGGATTTCCTTCCCATAATAGGTCACCACATAGCACCGAGTAGAGTTCCTTCTGCTATATAGTAGGTTCTCATTAGTTATCTATTTTATACATTATAGCAATAGTCTATATATATTAATTCATCCCAACTCCCCTTCCCCCTCCTTGATGCCCCTGTATTTGTTCTTTATATCTGTGTCTCTTCAATCTATTTTTTCAATGTATTTTTTCTTCCATAATAATACAAAATTCAAATAATTAGAATGATTTTTAAAATTATGTGATTTTCTCCTCTTTATCTCCTCCCCCGCTCCCCCCCGCCCAAACTTTAATTTCTGTATCTCTGCCAAGGGTTTGGCAGTGGTCAGCTGGAACTGGCTCATCTGGGGCAATATTAAATTTTCACAGATTGGTTGAGGTCATGTTGGTAGCTTGAAGTTATCCTTGGTGGGGTGTTTACATCATGGAAATCAACAATAGTACAAATAAGGACACCCCCACCCCCCGCAACATCTCCTTTCCCCTCTCCCGTCAAACTGGTTAGTGAACATTTACCTACAGATGACTGCTTTTTGGACAGTTTTAAAGGAACTAGAAAATTTAACCTATCAGATTAAAGTTTCATATACCATAGCTGAGGTAGAATAGAAAGCTTAGTTACCAGGTATTGCACATCCTATCAGTGGATGTTTGTGAAATGCTATCATTTACTAAAAAGATAGTCATTGAAAACACGACAGACAAATTGAATGTGGGAAGAAAGGAAACCACAAATAGAAGACACACATTACAGTAAATGTAGAAAAATAGACAGCAAAGGTAGGAAAACAGAAAGCCAAAGGGAAAATTCTTGAAGAGTGAAGGACAGGAAGAAGGCTGTGCCAAGCGAAACTGACGCTAAAATTGAATTTGAGAAGTACAAACAGGTTAAAAAAGGCATTGAAATGAAATAGTTTTGAAAATGGTCAGCAATACCAACTTGGTGAAGTAATGTCTTCCACCCAAGGTGACATTTCCTGAGATGGAAAGTGGCAGTAAAACCACCAGCCGCTGAAAACAATGCATCTTGCCTTTGGCATGTTGGCGTGCATGTAGAGAATAGCATTATGGGTAGGGGGACCATATATTTATTGTCCAAGCTGGGACTTCTGTGAGTGAAAGTGACTCTATAGATAAGTACTTCTGAACAATATTAAACCAGAGCCATTGAGGCAAACCCAGAGGTATGTACATACTAATAGGCTCTACCATTGGCCACCCAATTTCCAACCCAGTAGGGTAAAAAAAAATCTTGACCAATAAATGTTGCAATGAAAAGGTTAAAATAAATATTCCAAGCATCTATAGTGATATTTGGGCTTCCCTCATGGCAGTTGGCGGAGAAGGTGATGGCACCCCACTCCAGTACTCCTGCCTGGAAAATCCCATGGGCAGAGGAGCCTGGTAGGCTGCAG
This sequence comes from Oryx dammah, assembly GCF_014754425.2. NCBI lineage: Eukaryota > Metazoa > Chordata > Mammalia > Artiodactyla > Bovidae > Oryx > Oryx dammah. The sequence continues at coordinate 51,874,432 of NW_024070208.1, read as the reverse complement.
TCCATGGGGTCACAAAGAGTTGGACATGACTGAGCGACTTCACTTTCACTTTTTACTTTCATGCATTGGAGAAAGAAATGGCAACCCGCTCCAGTGTTCTTGCCTGGAGAATCCCAGGGATGGGGAGCTTGGTGGACTGCCATCTATGGGGTCGCACAGAGGCGGACACGACTGAAGCGACTTAGCAGCAGCAACAGCAGCATGGCAGTCGGTAAAGATCTGCCTGTAATGTGGGGGACCTGGGTTTGATTCCTGGGTTGGGAATATCCCCTGGAGAAGGGATAGGCTACCCGCTCCAGTATTCTTGCCTGGAGAATTCCCATGGACATAGGAGCCTGGTGGGCTACGGTCCATGGCGCCACAAAGAGTCGAACACGGCTGAGTGACTAAGCACACACATATAGTGGTATTTATTAGGTGTTTTCCCATTATGAGAAGATTAAAAAGTAAAAGGAGGTGATTCATAGTACTGTTGAATAAACACCAAAAAGCATGTGAGGACCTGTGAAGCCCCATCTTCTTCTGGTTTCTTCTGACCTGGTACAGGGGTGATCCTCAAGTAACTGTTCTTGTTTTAATTGTCATTGGTGGACCCTGTAATTCCAGACACTCTCCAGGCAAGAATACTGGAGTGGGTTGCCATTTCCTTCTCCAGGGGCTCTTCCCAACTCAGGGATCGAATCCAGGTCTCCTGCATTGCAGGCAGATGCTTTACCCTCTGAGCCACTAGGGAAGCCCAATATTTCTAACCTGGTTCCTTTGTCCTGCTAGAATGATTAAGTTTCTCAGAGCTCCTGACACCCGAGTAGGAACCATGTGTGAGCATGGCTGCCTTGGACAGAAGGGCTTGTGAACTCCAGTGAATTCCATGGTTTTCCTTCCTCAAACTTGCCATTCTTCATTATAGCTGTTTGTTGTAGTCAGCTTTCAGAAATCTTTCTCAGAGACCCACCTAGGATTTCTCTTGAAAATCACCAGTGTTCTGATTCTTTGTGGCTTTTGTAAAATGATGCACCCAACATGTGCCCCAATGTATGAGCATACTTGTGATGTAATGGGGCTGCATCTGGCACTGCCAAGGTGATTTCATGTGGTGGGGCTTTGGCTATATTTTCTGATGTGTTCACTTTACTTTCTCCTGGAGAAGGCAATGGCAACCCACTCCAGTATTCTCGCCTGGAGAATTTCATGGATGCGGGAGCCTGGCGGACTACAGTCCATGGGGTCACAAAGAGTTGGACACGACTGAGCGACTGTAGTCCACCAGGCTCCTGTGTTCATGAAATTCTCCAGGTGAGAACACTGGAGTGTGTTGCCATTCCTTTCTCCAGGGGATCTTCGAAATCCAGGGATCGAACTTGGGTCTCCTGCATTGCAGGCAGATTCTTTGCTGTCTGAGCTACCAGGGAAGCCCTTTCTAGGAAATGGTTCAACTTAAAAAGTTCAATATCTCAGGCAGGGGACTCAAACACTTTTTTTTTTTTTCTTGGAACTCTCTTCACAAGTATCTTCCTAGAAATCTTAGGGTCATTTTTCTGTAAGGAAAATTCTAGTAAAACTGTGTTCCTGTTCCCTTCATCCTGAACATCAAGTAAGCATGACAAGAGGCACTATGCAACAGACCTTTCTATGATGCTGGAAATGTTCTCTTTCTGGGCTGTCCAATATAATAGCTATTTTCTACACGTGGCTACTGAGTATGTGAAATGTGGCTTCACATGATTGAAAACTAAATTTAAAATTTAAGTTCATTTAAAGGTAAATAGCCACTTATATCAAGGGGCTACTATATTAGGCAGTACTGCTGCTGCTGCTGCTGCTGCTAAATCGCTTCAGTCGTGTCCGACTCTGTGTGACCCCATAGACGGCAGCCCACCAGGCTCCCCCGTCCCTGGGATTCTCCAGGCAAGAACATTGGAGTGGGTTGCCATTTCCTTCTCCAACGCATGAAAGTGAAAAGTGAAAGTGGAGTTGCTCAGTCGTGTCCAACCCTCAGCAACCCCATGGACTGCAGCCTACCAGGCTCCTCCGCCCATGGGACTTTCCAGGCAAGAGTACTGGAGTAGGGTGCCATTGCCTTCTCCAAACCCAGCAGCTATAAGCTCTGTCCATTCAGCAGTACCCTTGCCACAGCTCAGTTCAACAGTACTCCCCAAGCAAGGAGTGGTCTTTAAGGGCCCACATTAATCTGACTGAGATCATTTCAAAGTCCCACTGCAATTTCCCACAACATCAAGGAGCTGAGGTCGAGAGGGGGCAGCTGGTCTATGGGGTAGCTGAATGTTGATCTGGAATTTGGACTATTCCTGGTCAAATCCCTTCTCCCTCAGAGTAAATATTTCTGAAGGCTCTCCCCACTCGAATGTAAAATTAAAAGAATAGGGCTCACGATAGTGTTAATACTAGGAATACTGTGAACACTGCATGACAACACTATAAACACTAGTCATCATCTCTGACTCAGTTTTGTAACAGATGCAACTTCTGAGTCTTCCCTGTCCCTGAAGGTGACTGAGGACAGGTCAGAATGATGGTCCTGCCACCACTGGTGGTGCCAAACGCTCCCTCCACAAGGCTGGATGAGAGAGTTCCCACCCTCGTCACTGTCCCGAGGCTGGTCCCTTTTCTGTCAATGCCATTTCCTCTTTTGTTAGACATGTCATCATGTACTCACAGTTCCTTCCAAGGGAAGCTTAACATTTTTAAAAACAACTTTATTGAGATATACTTTGCATGTTCTTCAATTCACCAATTTAAATTGTAAAATTCCTGTGTTGGGAAGATCCTCTGGAGAAGGGCTAGGCTACCCACTCCAGTATTCTTGGACTTCCCTTGTGGCTCAGCTGGTAAAGAATCTGCCTTTGATGCAGGAGACGTGCATTCAATCCCTGGGTTGGGACTATCCCCTGGAGAAGGGAAAGGCTATTCACAGAGTTGGGCAGCCATTACCACAATCAATTTTAGAACATTTTCATCATCTACAAAAGAAACCTTGTACCCATAAATAGTCAATTCCCATTCTCCCTCATCATCTCATTCCCGGTCCTAGGCAAACAGTGATCTATTCCCTGTCATGGGGATTTATTTATCCCCCACCTGTTCTGGGGATTTTGTATGAATGAAATCGTACACTATATGGTCTTCTGTGAGTGACCTGTACTTAGCCTAGGTTTTAAATGTTCATCAGCATTATAGCTTGTGTCAGGACTTCATTCCTTTTTATTACTAGATAATATTCCATTGTGCCAATATGTCACATTTTAGATTTTCATTTATCAATCGATGGACATTTGGATTCTTTCAACTCTTTGGCTATTATGAATGATGTTGTTTTGAACATTCATGTCCAAGTTTTGAAATGAACAGCTGTTTTAATTTCCCTTGGGTGTATATCTAGGAGTGGATTTTGTGCTCATATGGTGACACTGTGTTTAACATTTTAAGGAATAGGCCCAATGTAGAGTCCTAAGGAGAATGTCGAATCCTAACCACTAGACCACCAGAGAGCACTGAGTCCTAATGATTTAAAAGCCAAATTGTCTACAGGAGAGAAGCCTCTGTGACTTATCTCTTAGGGCAGCCATCCTACACCTATTGCAGCCCATCTGAAGTGCTCTGAATGCAAAGTGTGTTACATCTTTGCCTTCCCTGAAATACATTCTCCCCGACTCCCACTGTTACTGAGAACTCATTAACATACATCACTGTTAAGTTTAAGGCATAGAAGCATCATGGTGTGGTTTACATATATTGTAAAATGATTATCACAACACTTTGGCCACCTGATGTGAAGAGCCAACTCATTAAAAAAGACTCTGATCCTGGTAAGATTGAAAGCAGAAAGAGAAGGGAGTGACAGAGGATAAGACGGTTGGACGGCATCACTGACTCAATGGACATGAGTCTGAGCAAACTCCAGGAGATGGTGAAGTACAGGGAAGCCTGACATGCTGCAGTCCATGGGGTCAAAAAGAGTCAGAAACAACTGAGCAACAACAAATATCCATCTTCTCATATAGGTACAATAAAAAGGAAAGAAAGGGAAAAAAGGGAAAAAACATTTTCCTAGTGAGCACCCTCAGGATTTACTCTTTCATCAGTTTTCTTATATATCATGTAGCAGTGTTAACTGCAGTCATCACACTGTAAATTACATCTCTATGTTATGCTCAGTTTCGTCAGACATGTCCCACTCCTTGTGACTCTGGACTGTAGCCCACCAGCCTCTGTCCATGCAATTGCTCAGGCAAGAATATTGGAGTGGGTTGCCATTTCCGTCTCCAGGGGATCTTCCCTACCCAGGGATCAAACCTGGGTTTCCTGCATCGCAGGCAGATTCTTTACCACTAAGCCACCAGGGAAGCCCACAGTACTTCTCTGGTACTTATTAATCTTACAAACGGAAGTTTGTATGTTTTAACCACCATCCTCCAGTTTCCCCTCCTACACCTTCTGCTTCTGTAAACACAAGTGTCTGATCTCTTTTTCCATGTGTTTCACCTTTTTTCTTTTAGATTCCACACATAAGTGAGATCAAATAGTATCTTTTTCTGTCTTATTTCACTTAGCATAATACCATCAAGATCCATTCATATTGTGGCAAATGGTAGGATATCCTCAGTTTTATAGCTGAATAATATTCCATTTATTACCTCCTTGTGCATTCATCCACTGGTGGACACTTAGTTTCCCTCCATACCTTGCCTATTGTAAATAATGCTGCTATGAACGCGGGGATGCGTTTATCTTTTCAAGTGAGTGTTTTCATTTTCTTTGGATATATTCCCAGAAGTGAAATTGCTGGATTATATGGTAGTTCTATTTATAATTTTTTAAAGATCCTCCAAAGAAAATTTTTTTATAGTTCCCCAGGAACCAACAGTCTCAGATGGCCTTCCTAGGCATCACATGACTCATGTCTCCAGTCATAGTTCATTGTTCCAGAGACTGGTACCTGTCCCAGAGGCAGCTGATTCCCAGGCTGTCCAGAGTCCTAAGATATCATCTGGCTTCAAGAATTAGCTGTACTGACTCAATTGTCTCTGTCAAGAATGGGATCTGTGGATTGTAACGACAGAGAAGAGGTCAGCCGTGGGAGCTGAAACTGAAAGATTGCTTAGAGAAAAGCCGTGGAGGAGTGTTAGCACCGTGAGGATCATGACAAACCAAAGTCATGACTAAGCAGAAGATATAAGGCAGGGAAAAGAGAAACAGATTAGCATATGAAGACTCAGTCTCTAGCTCCTGGAGAGTGGTAGCGACGTGAAGAAGAATCAGAGCCACACCGATGACGAAGCCATAGAAGGAGAAGTACAAATTCCTGTGCTGAGGCCTTGAGCAGCTGGGCATCTGAACGGCTCTGGTGCTGGAGCCCGATTCTGTCTTTTCTGTGTAAGACAGGGCTGTTGGCATCTCTTGGGTTCCCTAGTATAGATCTGTATTAGGCAGGGTTTTCCAGGGTAATAGAATATATATAAATGTAATATTATATATGCACATTATATAACATAAAATATTTAATTATCACATATAATATATAATAAATATAATTTATATAGTATATATAATATTCAATCATTTAATTATACACATATGTAATATACATGTAATATGTAATTAGTGTATATTTATGTATGCAAAATATATGGACACATATTTATGTATTATTATATTGCATGCTATTCTATATCATATGTGTGTATATATGTATATATATGTATATATATATAGAGAGAGAGAGAGAGAGAGAAAGACAGAGAGGAAGGGAGGCGAGGAGTCAGAGAAAGAAAGAGAGAGAGAAATAGATTTTTAGGAATTGGGTCCCATGATTGTGGGAACTGGCAAGTCTGAAATTTGAATTTAGGTAAGAATTAATGCTGCAGTCTTGAGTCTGAATGCTTCAGGGAAGCAAGTTGGAAACTCAGGCAGGGTTTCTATGTTACATTTTTGAGGAGAATTTCTTCCCCTTTGAGGAACCTCAGTCTTTCAAGGTCTTCAACTGATTGAATGAGTCCCACACACATTATGGACAGTACTCTGCTTTACTCAATGTCTACTGATTTAAATGTTAATTACATGTTAAAAAATAGCTTTACAGCAACATGTTGCCTGGTGTTTGGGTACCATAAGACTAGCCATGCTAACACATAAAATTAACCTCCACAGAATCCTTTCTGAGAATCTCCTGTTGCATGAGGTAACTTTAATCTCAAGTTTTTTTCAGCTTGAAGGATTTGAACCCAGAATTCTGACTCAAAATTTGCATTTTTAACCACTAGGGGCCTACATCATTTTGTCTTAAATCTATCATTTACTAACTCATTCTTTTTAAAAAAAGTGTTATTGGATGTACTGTGTCTTTGTTGCTGTGTGTGAGCTTTCTCTAATTGTGGCCCGTGACCACCGCTCTTCCTTGTGGTGCAGTGGCTCCTTGCAGAACACAGGCTTTAGGGCACATGAACTTCTATAGTCATGACTCGTGAGTCCTAGAGCGTGGGCTCAGTAGTTGTGGTGCTTGGGCTTAGTTGCTCCTTGGTACGTGGAGTGTTCATGGTTGTGTCCCCTCCATTGGCAGGCAGATTCTTAACCACTGGACCACCAGAGAAGTCCCTAACTTATTTCTTTATTCAGGAATATTTATTGGAGACCTCTTAAATGGTTGGCATGGTGTTAGCTTCTGGGGAGACAGTAAATAATTAAAATCTATAACAATGTATTTATTAAATATGATAATTAAATATGATTATCAGTAACGCTGAAGAAGCTGAGGTTGAACAGTTCTATGAAGACCTACAAGACCTTCTAGAACTAACACCCTAAAAAGATGTCCTTTTCATTATAGGGGACTGGAATGCAAAAGTAGGAAGTCAAGAAACACCTGGAGTAACAGGCAAATTTGGCCTTGGAGTACAGAATGAAGCAGGGCAAAAGCTAATAGAGTTCTGCCAAGAGAATGCACTGGTCATAGCAAACACCCTCTTCCAACAACACAAGAGAAGACTCTACACATGGACATCACCAGATGGTCAACACCAAAATCAGATTGATTATATTCTTTGCAGCCAAAGATGGAGAATCTCTATACAGTCAGCAAAAACAAGACTGGGAGCTGACTGTGGCTCAGATCATGAACTCCTTATTGCCAAATTCAGACTTAAATTGAAGAAAGTGGAAAAACCACTAGTCCATTCAGGTGTGACCTAAATCAAATTCCTTATGATTATACAGTGGAAGTGAGAAATAGATGTAAGGGACTAGATCTGATAGACAGAGTGCCTGATGAACTATGGACGGAGGTTTGTGACATTGTACAGGAGACAGGAATCAAGACCATTTCCAAGAAAAAGAAATGCAAAAAAGCAAAATGGCTGTCTGAGGAGGCCTTACAAATAGCTGTGAAAAGAAGGGAAGTGAAAAACAAAGGAGAAAAGGAAAGATATACCCATTTGAATGCAGAGTTCCAAAGAATAGCAAGGAGAGATCAGAAAGCCTTCCTCAGTGATCAATGCAAAGAAATAGAGGAAAACAACAGAATGGGAAAGACTAGAGATCTCTTCAAGAAAATTAGAGAAACCAAGGGAACATTTCATGCAAAGATGGGCTCCATAAAGGACAGAAATGGTATGGACCTAACAGAAGCAGAAGATATTAAGAAGAGGTGGCAAGAATACACAGAAGAACTATACAAAAAAGATCTTGACAACCCAGATAATCACGATGGTGTGATCACTCACCTAGAGCCAGACATCCTGGAATGTGAAGTCAAGTGGGCCTTAGGAAGCATCACTACGAACAAAGCTAGTGGAGGTGATGGAATTCCAGGTGAGCTATTTCAAATCCTGAATGATGATGCTGTCAAAGTGCTGCACTCAATATGCCAGAAAAATTGGAAAACTCAGCAGTGGCCACAGGACTGGAAAAGGTCACTTTTCATTCCAATCCCAAAGAAAGGCAATGCCAAAGAATGCTCAAACTACCACACAATTGCACTCATTGCACATGCTAGTAAAGTAATGCTCAAAATTCTCCAAGCCAGGCTTCAGCAATACGTGAACTGTGAACTTCCAGATGTCCAAGCTGGTTTTAGAAAAGGCAGAGGAACCAGAGATCAAATTGCCAACATCTTCTGGATCATGGAAAAAGCAACAGAGTTCCAGCAAAACATCTATTTCTGCTTTACTGACTATGCCAAAGCCTTTGACTGTGTGGATCACAATAAACTGTGGAAAATTCTGAGAGAGATGGGAATACCAGACCACCTGACCTGCCTCTTGAAAAACCTGTATGCAGGTCAGGAAGCAACAGTTAGAACTGGACATGGACAACAGACTGGTTCCAAATAGGAAAAGAAGTACATCAAGGCTGTATATTGTCACCCTGCTTATTTAACTTCTATGCAGAGTACATCATGAGAAACGCTGGGCTGGAAGAAGCACAAGCTGGAATCAAGATTACCGGGAGAAATATCAATAACCTCAGATATGCAGATGACACCACCCTTATGGCAGAAAGTGAAGAAGAACTAAAGAGCCTCTTGATGAAAGTGAAAAAGAAGAGTGAAGTTGGCCTAAAGCTCAACATTAAGAAAACTAAGATCATGGCATCTGGTCTTATCACTTCATGGCAGATAGATGGGGAAATAGTGGAAACAGTGTCAGACTTTATTTTTCTGGGCTCCAAAATCACACAGATGGTGATTTCAGCCATGAAATTAAAAGACGCTTACTCCTTGGAAGGAAAGTTATGACCAACCTAGACAGCACATTAAAAAGCAGAGACATTACTTTGCCAACAAAAGTCCGTCTAGTCAAGGCTATGGTTTTTCCTGTGGTTATATACGGATGTGAGAGTTGGGCTATAAAGAAAGATGAGTGCCGAAGAATTGGTGCTTTTGAACTGTGGTGTTGGAGAAGACTCTTGACAGTCCCTTGGACTGCAAGGAGATCCAACCAGTCCATCCTAAAGAAGATCAGTTCTGGGTGTTCCTTGGAAGGACTGATATTGAAGCTGAAACTCCAATACTTTGGCCACCTGATGCAAAGACCTGACTCATTTGAAAAGACTCTGATGCTGGGAAAGGTTGAGGGCAGGAGGAGAAGGGGACGACAGAAGATGAGATGGTTGGATGGCATCACCGACTCAATGGACGTGGGTTTGGGTGGACTCCGGGGGTTGGTGATGGACTCCTGGTGTGCTGCAGTTCATGGGGTTGCAAAGAGTCGGACACGACTGAGCGACTAAATTGAACTGACATACTATGTGTTCAGTTCAGTTTAGTTCAATCGCTCAGTAATGCCTATATTAAATATGCTTTAAATATAATTAAAACATTTAAAGTATAAAATTAGATCTCATGTGATAATAGATGGGGGAGGAAGGCACAGTCAGGAGGGCCAGCTACTGTGGTTGGGAGGTAGGCTGAGGGGAAGTTTCCACTGGGCAAAACTGGATGTTGGATGTGAATGATGAATCAGCCTTAGCTAGATAGGAGGAAAGAGTGGAGAACACAGGGCTGGCCTGAGAGAAAAAAATATCCCCACTGAAATGTTAGCTGGAGGTCTCCAGTTAGGATGTAGGTGCTTTGAAATAATGATTCACATTTCTCCCTTCCTACTTTCCTTTTATTTTTTCCTTTCTTTCTCTCTCCTCTGATTTCATCCCCCAGCCACTTGATTGAGGCATTATATATCTCTACCCTCTTTATTATAATTACCAAATGGATGAATGACTACTAAGAAAAACACACTTTATCTTGAAAACCAAATTTTTCCACAAGTCTACTTGCTGCCTTTAGAGACCAAAAAACAGATCACAGGTCTTAGTTGAAACAATAGTTCTTGTTCATTCAAATAAAATCATTTGATGATGATATATTCAATTATTGTTGCCCCTTCCCCCTTTCTGCATGGATAATCAAGGACTGGTTGTGGCTATGAACCAGGTAGGCAGAGGAAGAGCCTGAAGGCTATGTTGAAACGTAGGCTCAAGCAATGGAATGTTGCAATTGACTAGGGGAACAGCTGCCACAAATGGCTCCTTCTGGAAGCCAGCAATTAGGAAATAGGAAACTTGGAGTTCAGTTTGATTAGAAGCGATGGGCCATCTGGAGGGCCAAAAGGCAAGGCAGTGCCTTGTGATGAATATTGCAAGAAAGAGTGTGTGTGCACCATACGTGTGTGGACATACATGTAATGTGTTAGGAATGTCTCTGTTCATGAATGCTTTCTATTTAAAGGAGTGTTAATACAGAACAGTGACATGGGGAACTATTATTTTGGCTTAAATAGTTATTAAAGTGTTTTGATCTTTTAATTATATATTTTAGAAAGAACTGAGTAATTGGATTTATTTCAATGCACAGCTTAGAGGCAATCTGTTAAGTAAAAATATGTAAGGTTTTTTGCCTATGCCAATAGCCTAGCACACGTGATATAAACAGAAACATGTGCACTATCAGGTCTGTACAGAGTGATGAAAATAGCTAGCCATGAAAGTGTGAAAGTGTTAGTCGCTCGTCATGTCTGACTCTCTGCGACACTGTGGACTGTAGCCCACCAGGCTCCTCTGTCCATGGCATTTTCCAGGCAAGAATACTGGAGTGGGTTGCCATTTCCTTCTCCAGGGGATCTTCCTAACCTAGGAATTGAACCTGAGTCTCCTGCATTAAATAGCCTAGCACACATGATATAAACAGACAGTGTGCATTATTGGGTTTGTGCAGAATGATGACAATAACTAGCCAGAAGTCCTAACTGTAACATTATAGTATAGTCCACAGGTTCATGTGGGATTGAAAACCCTTCTTATATCGATATTCTTTTGGCTCTAAGCTTGGCACTGCTCCTGGCTACTTATGAGTAAGTTCTTTAGCTTTTCTGAGCCGCAATGTCTTTATCAGTAAAACTGGGGACCAAAGTAGTCAATTATTCTAATTCATAAAATTCTGTGTTCATCAGAGAGGTCTTATTTTTAAAAGCACTTTGAAAAGTATAAGATTTCATACAAAAATAAGAAGTAGAGCTATCTGTAATTCAGGGGATGACAGAGGATGAGATGGCTGGATGGTATCACTGACTCGATGGACGTGAGTCTGAGTGAACTCCGGGAGTTGGTGATGGACAGGGAGGCCTGGCATGCTGCGGTTCATGGAGTTGCAAAGAGTCGGACACGACTGAGCGACTGAACTGAACTGAACATATTGAGCATATTCACTGCTGATATGTGTATAGTTCTGTATTATATATGTGTAACTATATCATATGCTACAGACTTTGCTAATTGTTAAAACCACATTGATGCAGGACAGCTTTTCTTTTCCTGTGATACGTCTGGTCTCTTTGAAGTGGTTGAAAACAATTGGAAGATTACTGTGAGTTTCTATGTTACCACTTAATAGATGTATGATTTCAAGTGTAAAATGGAAGATTATACTGAATTCCAGGACTGTATCACAGGATGGCTATGAGAATCAAATGTGGTAATTGTAAAATGTATTAAGTGCTATACAATGAGACTCTTCTATGAAATACCAAGTAGAGAGAGACAAGAAATTGGAAGAAGGTCAAACCGTGGAAACTTCTCTAACCTATGGACAGGGATAAAAGAACACACAAAAAGAGAAGAAAATTGACAAAGAGGAAGGTAGAAAAGTGAGAGGAAGTAATATATGGGAATTATAAGCCATCTGTACTAAAAAGATTTTTCCGATCTTACTTAGTTTAATATATTGAATTCATAGCTCTTATTCCAGCAATATTTCCTTCAAAATTTGGGTACATTTTTGCTTTTTAAAAAAATCATAAAAAAGGAAAAGCATCTTTCTGATTTTTGTGTACAAGTTCTAAATTAGTTTATTTCTAGCTTAAGGAAAGGTCAGTTCTAAAAAAATCAGTCTGTATTTGCCCTTTATCCTGAGCCTGTCTTTTCAGTTACTTTGCTCAAAAGATTTTTGCTTTGGACTTGGAGAAAGAGCAAATGGTGTTTCAGAAGAAAAATTCTATCCGGTTGACCATAGGCTTCTAGTTGTGCATGGGAGCACACATTCTGGCTAAGTTCTGACACCTAAGCTTCATATTTTCAAGGAACAATTCTTGTTGGACAGTGTAACTATTTCATTGGTTTTGTTGAAGGCAGACAAGATTAAATGCTTCACTGATGCAAGAGCAAAGGTAAGCTAAGGGATCTGCAAAAGTTGAGCAGTATATTCTTAAAGTGAATATGACACCAATTTTAAGAGTCTGCCAGTCCCATTTTGGTTGAAAATCTAATCTTTTTAAATACCATCTCGACAACATGTAAGATGTTTTAAGGCAAACCCATTTGATTATTTTTATTGTGACATGTTGAGAAACTGTCATTTTAAGCAATACAGTGAATTAGTATGCACTGTATTTAAAGCCTTTATAAAGGAAGGAACTTGTTTGTAAGTGGTTTTGCTGATATTTATCATTATCGCTCTTCTTTGGTCTCCAGCATTTTGGCTAATGCTTTATAGTCCTTCCCTTGATTTAAACTCTAATCATTATCTACTTTGAGTCACTCATGAATCTCAAAATTCTTTGCTGAAATAGAACCTTCGATATTTAGGGCAAGGTTTAATGATCTGTGTCTTCTTCTGAAGTGACTAATTTTAAAGGAAAATATGCTGAGTCATACTCACAAGCATGCATTATTTTGTGACAGATTTTTTTTTTTTCTGAGCATAAAGAATTTCTTCTTAGAGAAATAACTTGGAAGAAAACAGCCACCAGGGCCAACACATCTACAAGTGGATTGTCTACAAGGGGAGCAGCTTATCTTAAATTTATGCTGCCATCAAAAATGAAGGTAGATAAAATCTTCTTACATTGTCACCGATGGGAGGAAAAGCACAAATGAATACTTACTGCTTTGTATCTCTTCTTACATATCTTATGAGAAAAAGATTTTCCTGGTCAAAGCATCTTTGCTAAAATTTATCTCCGGAGAGACACTGTTGTTCAATCAAATCTTTGTAAGATTTTACCATGGTGTTTCAAAAAGAAGAATTACTCAGTGTGATATGTTTTATTGTTTTCTTTTGAATAATACCAGGAATAGGTCATAAAATGTTTTGGTCAGCAAGTGTTCCAGACTGAGTCTTGGAGATTAAGTTGTCAAATTAAAAGAGAGAGGTTACAGAATCCTTGCCTGGGATGGTTTAACTGTTACTGTGTCAAGCTGAGAAGTGGCTTTATGTTGCTTTATTTATTTCAGAGAATGAAACATGAAATAAATACAGTTTTGCCTATACTCAGCCTTCTTATGTTAAAGTGAGAAGATAATCTTTTATGGAAAATTAAAAAACATTGAATTAATTTTTGAGACGTGAGGTAAAGAGGTATGTCTTTTTTTTTTTAAACTGTAGCACACGGACATTAACTTTTTTATTTTGTTTTGCTAAAATCATATACTCCCACTTGGTCTGGGTTATTTTGGACACATATTTTTCCTCAATTTTCAAAGCTAATAGAAAAAAGTACCCATTCTCCCTTCAAATTTTCAGTGTGAGAAAAATGCTGGCATACTTATATGCTACCCAGAAACTGACTAATAGTATCTTTGTCACTTTGGTATTTAGAGGAATAAAACAAAAAGTTTTTGCCTGTGTATATGTATGTGTGTTTCTCTTTTTTCCCCTCATTTTTTGCCGATGTTTTCACTTGTGATTTAAAAACAAAAACTCGTTTCAAACATTAATATCAAAAGTTGACTTACTTGTTAAGGTTTATGAGCCCTCAACAATGAAATTATTAATTTTTAGGGCTTTTGTAGTTTCAGTTAAAGTTCTCAGTCTCCATGTATAACATATGTAAGTAGAATGAATAAAAATTGGTTCTCAAATGAAAAAGAGTAATAAACCCAACCCAAATTTAACAGTGAAATTGAAAGTGTTAGTCGTTCAGTTGTGCCTGATTCTGATCCCATGAGCTGTAGCCTGCCAGGCTCCTCTGTTCATGGGAAGAATACTGGAGTGGGTAGCCATTCCCTTTTCCAACCCAGGGATCAAACCCAGACCTTCTGGGTAAAGAATTGCAGGCAAATTCTTTACCATCTGAGTCAACAGGGAAGCCCCTAGGGAACTGTATAGAAAGACAAATATTAAAAAAATGTATTCATTTAAAAATTAATTCCCTGCCAAGAATCTTGGTTCTACTGGTAACCAATCCAAACTCCCTAACTATTCCTTCCCTCTGGCAACTATAAGTTTGCTTTATAAGTCTATGAGTCTCTTTCTCTTTTGTAAGTTCATTTGTATCATTTATTTTTTTAATTCCACATATCAGAGATGTCATACGGTACTTTTCCTTGGGAGGGTCATGTACATGCTTCTGTATTTAAAATGGATAACCAACAAGGACCTATTGTATAGCACACGGAACTCTGCTCAATGTTATGTGGCAGCCTGGATGGGAGGGAGCTTTGGGGGAGAATAGATACATGTATGTGTATGGCTGAGTCCCTTTGCTATTCACCGGAAACTTATCACAATACTGTTAATCGTCTATATCCCAATACAAAATCATAAAGTCAGTCATAGTTTGATCAATCTCTTTTTTCCCCAACCTAATAGTTTTCTGAGTTTTTGTGAAGTTAGTGTAAAGTACTAATCAGAAAAACACTTGGGGGTTATTTGTTGAGAATCTTACTTTAACCAAAACGGCAAAGGAGTTTTTCCTTGGATCAAGCAGTGGAGCCTCAAAGCATCGTCATTTAATATGCAATTTTTAATAGACTTTCATCTGAACAAGTTAGAATTTTTAAAGTGAAATTAGCCCTCCAATTTCATTATTATTTAATTATTTATCAAAGGAATCAGGACCAAGGGAACTTTACCTTTTGCTTTTACATGCCTGAGTTTTTACTTTTGGTTTGATATTAGAACTTCAGGGCTTCAAGCACATCTTCTTTGAACTAATATATTGAAACGAAATGCTATTCCAAGAAAATTGAGGGCTGGTACTAGGGAGGCTACAGGTGATTGGAATTTTCCCATGACAGTCACTTTTATATAACATTCTACAATTTTACTCTAGTTCCCATCCACTGTCCTAGCTAGCAGCAGCCTCATTCCTTTTCTTCCACCATATTCTTTTTGGTTATAGGTAATAAGAATTTTAATGATTTGTAAATAGCTTTCTAAACTAACGAAATAAATGTTTGTTAAATGCATTTTTGTACATTTTATGTTTTAATAATTAATCCCCCAGAATTCCTTTTCTTTTTTGCTAAGGGGAATTCTAGGAAGTGTTCTATTTCAGAGTGTTGAAATATAGACTATTGAAATCTCATGCTGTGGTGCCATATCACTTGATTGCTACTGTTTATGCCAGAGAACCATGTTTCATAACTTTTCTTGGTGAAGTTAAATTTGATTTGTGAAATTAACCAGAACACTTTAAACCAAGAATTCTCATTTCCCCATCCAGTCGTAGAAATGGAAAAGTTAAAGTCCCATGTGTGCTAAGACGGTTCAGTTGTGTCTGACTCTTTGCGACTCCATGGACTGTAGCCCACCAGGCTCCTCCGTCCATGGGATTCTCCAGGCAAGAATACTGGAGTGGGTTGCCATTTCCTCCTCCAGGGGATCTTCCCGACCCAGGGATTGATCCTGTGTCCCCTGCGTTGCAGGTGGATTCTTTACCGCTGAACCACCGTGGAAGCCTCAGAGATAGTTCCGGTTTCCTTTTTTGATTGTTGTGTGCCTGGAGAGAGCAAATTAGCCAAGATGGCATGTTCAGGCTCTCTTGCCCCATGTTTTGTCAATAATGCCTATGTAACAGCTGAGATCGCTTATAGCACTGCGCCTACGCCTCAGGAGGTACTCGCTTGGTCGCAGGCTACTGTGTGCAGTAAGTCTGTATGAGCTTCACCATGAAAACCCTGGATGCCGCGGCACTGGGTCTATGCTGGAGCGGCATCAGGATTGTGTTATGCGTGGTTATGTTGTATTATGTTATGTCTGCTTCTACGCCTGCTGAGCCAGCCAGGAGAGAATAAACATGTCTGCAGTTCCTACGGCTCCTTGCATCTTCTTCCGACCTTTTAGCTTGTGCCTTGCCTACCCTGGGTTCAACGAACAGTGTGCACAGTAAGATATAGTGAGACAATTGGCATCACGAATAGGATCAGCAACACATCCTCTGTCTAATTTATTGTCCTGAAAGAGTCAATGCACTCACCATTCTAAAGAGGTTCCTCTTTGGCACCAGGCTTCAGTCCTTCTCTGGACCCTCAGGCTGTGTCATATTTGGGATGCCTTCAGCACCTGCCTCAGTGACACAGACTTCTCAGGCTTTGAGTTACTTCTCTCCAATAGCTTCCACGATAGGCCCTCTTGATCGCGTCCTTCTGTTTTCATACGCTGCATCTTTTCATCACCCCGTCTTCAGCACTGAAATTTTGTATCTAGACTTTGCTTCCTTGACATAGCTTCTGGCAAGAATCATTTATTTGTTGGTCACATTGGACTTTGCAGACTCTAGTTTCTTCTGTTTTCTTTCTCTGTTACCCACTTTCTATTTTTATTTCCCAAGCCATTTAGATTTTATGAGATTTTTAAGAGAGATTCTGTCTCTCTTTGACAGTATCAACTCTTTTGTCTTTTTGTTTGTTCTTCTCTCACATCTGCTTAGCAAAATCTCAAGCCAGGATGAATTCAACCATCAGTCTAACACTCCTGAGTCCTGCTGATTAGAAAACCTCCCCATGAGTAGATTGGTGCTGCCAGAGGTTTGACGCCTTCAACTGGATTCTCAGTATATCTTGGCTTTGACTCCTTGTTATTCCCAGGAATATGCCACATGTCTTCCTTCAGCTATTTGAGACCCCTTTTAAGACTCAGAAAAAAATGCTCTGACTTTATATGTGGGTTTGCATAGTTCTTCTTCAAGTTTTTCTTTAGTATCAGTAGTTCAAATTGTTGAAAGATCCAGGGTAAATTGTGGCTGAGTCTCCAGTGTGGTGGAGATCTGTGGGCACTAACACTGACACTGAGTCTAATGGGAGGTGACATGGTGGTACATGGTCTTTCTGATTTATGGCTGGATCCCAGATAATAACTGAGTAACAGGGATTGGCAAATGGTCTGGGGAAGTTGTCAGTACCTCAGCTCACTGTCCAGGCTTGGGGAAGAGCTTCAAGCCCAGTAAGGGGACAGGAAGGCTCAGTCAGAATCTGAGCAGTAAGGCTCAGTGTCCTCAGCTGCTGGGTAGGATTAGCTCAGTTATGGTTCCCAGGGCTCACCCAGACACACTAGATACTAGTTGTGTTACCACGGGATTGATTTAAGATCTTAGCAACTGCATACATATACCTATGGCTGATTCATGTTGATATATGGAAACCAGCACAATATTGTAAGCAATTATCCTCCAATTAAAAATAAATAATTAAAAAACAGAAGACCTTGCCAACTGCTTCCTTTGTCAGGACTGGTCTTGGGATATGGGGTAGAGCTGAGAGTACAGGTCTTCTCATGTTTGAAAAGAGAGTCCTTTGTACTGCAAGGAGATCAAACCAGTCCATCCTAAAGGAAATCAGTCCTGAATATTCATTGGAAGGACTGATGCTGAAGCTGAAACTCCAATACTTTGGCCACCTGATGTGAAGAACTGACTCCTTGGAAAAGACCCTGATGCTGGGAAAGATTGAAGGCAGGAGGAGAAGGGGACGACAGAGGGTAAGATGGTTGTATGGCATCACTGACTTGATGGGCATGAGTTTGAGCAAGCTCCGGGAGTTGGTGATGGACAGGGAAGCCTGGTGTGCTGCAGTCCATGTGTTTGCAAAGAGTTGGACAAGACTGAGCGACTGAACTGAACTGAGAGTACTGGTGGGTGGGCTGGTGAAACTCTAGTGATGGAGTTTCATCAGAGATGAGGCAAGAGACATGAGCTAGACTCAGCCTGTAGAAGGCTTAGCTGAAGGGCCTTGCCTGGTGGAAAGTCCCAGAGGAGAGGGAGTCAACTGTGGAAACAAATTAAATGGAAACTGAACAAATAGGAGAGGGTCAGTTGTAACTTTTTTTTAACAGAATTATTTCATATAAAAGGGATGGAAGGGAACTTTTAAGCCAAGATCAGCTCTTGGTTTGCCCTTTGCAGATTGTAAGTTTGAGGAAATTTTAGACCTAGGCATAGTTTTTGGGTCTGTGGCCTCCTGGCTCTCTCTTCTGCATGCTAATCTTCTAGTTTCAGTACATTCAGGGAAAATAAACTAATTTTAATATTGGCTTAATCAAAGTACAGGAAGGCAGATCTACTTTAATAAGATAATATGGTATAATACAAAGTTTAATATATTTTGTTTCCTGCTGTAGGCAACTGTAATATATTAATAGATAATTACAAAAAGTCAATTGAAGGATACTGATTTGCCTTACAAAATTTGATCATAAGATTCCTGTAAAAAGACCCGAATTTCCTCTAGGGAATTTAAAATTTGATTTGGTGTACTATGATTCTATTTGCATGCACATTTATCCTGATTAATAATCAAGTGAGACTTATTAATAGAGATAAATATACAGTTTTGAGTGTAGGCTTAAAAATGTCATTGTAAGATGGAGTTGAATGCTTTGACTTTTTAGCAGACCAAGAGGCTAGTTTTATTAACTGAAAACTAAGTATAAAGCTATAATGTGACATGGATGCCCCAAAATGTGAGCACCATCCCAACCTCAGTTGACAGAAATCAAGGTTCGGAAGGAGAGTGGCACAGAGGCCGTCATGTGAACCACATCCAGCTACTTCCTGCCCCACTTTCCTGGGGAGCTCTACAAACTCAGTGCCTGTAGAGGCAAGCGTCCTGCACGGTGAAGGAACTGGGGCTGCAACAGAGTCTTAAAGGGTGAAGACAGAGGATGCTTGTCCTGAAGAGGATGAGGATGGCTCCTTAAAAACTGTGACGGTTTGCCATGTGGAAGCAGACTTGGATTTATCTGTTAGAAGGTCAGATTTAGAATTCAAGGTAGAAATTACAGGGAGGTAGTTTTTGGGTTCTCCTTTTTCAGGTCAGAGAGTGTCAAGTTTTCTTTGAAGTTTTCTTTTTTTATACACTTTTGAAAAGTTACACTCAGTTAACAAAATATTGGCTATATTCCCCATGTTGCATAATACGTTCTCATAGCCTATCTTATACTCAATAGTTTTACCTCTCCCTGCCCCACCCCTATACTGCCCACCCCCACACCCTGCCCTGCCACTGGTAGCCACTAGTTTGTCTGCTTCTTTTTTTGTTTTATTCACTCATTGGTTGTATTTTTATATTCCACATATAAGTGATATCATACAGTACTTGTCTTTCTCTATCTGACTTATTTCACTTAGCATAGTACCCTCCCAGTCCATCCGTGTTGCTCTAAAATGGCATATATACACACGCACACATATATTTATATATATCTAGAACTCTTTTGGGGGGCTTCCGTGGTGGCTCAGCAGTAAAGAATCTGCTTGCCAATGCAGGAGACATGGGTTTGATCCCTGGATTGAGAAGCTCCCTTAGAGAAGGAATGGCAACCCACTCTAGTATTTTTGCCTGGGAAATCCCATGGACAGAGGAGCCTGGTGGACTACAATCCACAGAGTTGCAAAAGACTCAGGCATGATTTAGCAATTAACAATACATATTGTAAGTAATGCTGCTATGAACATTGAGGTGCATGTGTCTTTTTGAATTAGTGTTTTTGTATTTTCCAGACATATATCCAGGAGTGGAATTGCTGAGTCATGCTTTTGGTTCATAGAGGATTCTGTATGAGATAAGAGGTTAGACTGAAGGCTGTCATGGCTCTTCCACTGACTGATTAGTTTAAATTGATTCCATCAGGCATCAGCTAAGCTACTCAGCTGTTATTATTTGTTATTTATACTTATATATCACTTACTATATACATATATATATATATACATGTACAGTTCTGAACACTGAAAAATCACCTCATTTCACTTATTTAACAACCCTGAAACATAGCTATTAGCTGCATTTTATAGATGTGGCTAGTGAGGCTCAGAGATGTTAAGTTATTTGCACAGAGTAGCACAGCTAGAGCCAGAAGCACACCCAGGCTATCTGCCTCTTTATTTTAGGAATATGTGTCTTGAGGATTACATTATGCCTGAGTTATGTATGTGTATTCTTGATGTATTATTAAGCGACTGCCTGAAAATGATTTTTATCTTCATTATTATTATGATTTAAAGTTTTTCTTAGTTTTTCATATTTCTGATTAACTTTGATGCACATATGTATGTTTTGCTAGAAAAGCAAACAAATGTTTTTTGGTCTTCCCTGTGATATAGATCATTTTTAAATGGTAATTTGGATGCTACTTTATCAGCTCAGGCCTCTCTTATTTGTAAATTATATTAAATTTCAAAAATGACATCTCTCACAGTTACTTCTCTTCACAACCCATGTGATTTCTTTACAATCAAAGAATTTTATATTATACCTCCATGACTTGGAAAAACTGTTTTGTTTTGTTTTTCTCCCCCAATTTTAACTCCCTATCAGGGATAATCTCAATACTACAAGGTATAAGGTTTATTAAACACAGAATGGTCTTTGCGGTTCCTTCGGCTTACAATCTCCGAAGCCTCATCTGTTAGCAGACAGCTGTAACACACCCGTAACAGCCTTCCAGTGTTTATGTTTAGTTCATGAAGCATAAAATCTGACAGGTTCTGTATCTTTCCAAACATCTCCCCCCAAATGCGAGTTAATCCCCTGGCTTTCAAAGGCCCACAGAATTTGTCTTTCTGCTGGCAGCAAGAATATAGGCTTTTTTTTTCCCATCCTTATGTAGATGTTATTTATTGACACTGTTGTTTATCCAAGATGACTGTAATCTTTCATATAATATTAAATAGACAAACCTTTGTTTCCAAAATGTGAACTAAGTTGATGAAGGAAAAAATCAATCACTGAGTCCAAGTTCCAGCTATTTCCTTTGTTATGGAAATGGTGAATACGTTCAGATCTGAAGAAGTACTATCTGAAATAAGCCCATGCTGCTGCTGCTGCTGCTAAGTCGCTTCAGTCATGTCCGACTCTGTGCGACCCCACAGACAGCAGCCTACCAGGCTCCCCCGTCCCTGGGATTCTCCAGGCAAGAACACTGGAGTGGGCTGCCATTTCCTTCTCCAATGCATGAAAGTGAAAAGTGAAAGTGAATTTGCTCAGTCGTGTCCAACTCTTAGCGACCCCATGGACTGCAGCCCACCAGGCTCCTCCGCCCATGGGATTTTCCAGGCAAGAGTACTGGAGTGGGGTGCCATTGCTTTCTCCGGAAATAAGTCCATAGACAATTCAAAAATGTCTTGATAATGAAGGATTTCAGTGAACAGTTTGATTATCTAAATACAATAATACAATATGACAATTGGAAATGCTATTTGCAAACTGTGTGGCTTTTACCAGTTTTATTGTGTGTTCAGCTGAAACTAGACTTTACTGGAAGTAGGAAGGGGCCGAGAAGTGATTGGACAGGAGAGGTTTCTGAGAACCGCAGGGCACCAGAAAAATGTGCCATAGTAATAAAACTGGTAAGGTGGAGAGAGACAAGTGATGGGAAGGTGTCTGCTCCCATTACCGGGTGACACTGAAGAGGAAACTTATGAAGCTGGTGTCAAGGGGAATCAGGAGCACCAGCATCAGGATGCTGGTCACCCAGAATGTGGCTTCCAGGAGGGCAAGAAATGAAAAGCCTGCAGCAGGAGCAGCCAGAAGTGCATCAGCTCCTGGGAACAGGAAGATGGAGTGGGGGAAGACTTAGAAGGAAGGGCTCTCTGGAAGTTTCCAGGATGCAGCTTATTCAGGGAAAGGTGGAACGCTGAAAAGAGAAGCAGGAGCACCAGGGATCTTAGTTTTACCCTAGTTTTGAAAAGAAATCAGATATCAGTGGCAATGGGAAAGCATGACTGCTGCAGACTGGTATCTCTTAGGTCATCTCAAGAGCAGCATGGAGTCTATAAACTTATCTGTGGGTCAGGAATGCGTCTGGCTGCTTGCAGCAGAAAATCTGAATATGACGTCTTAATTGTAAAAGGTTTTTTTTCCATATATGATGACAAATCTGAGGGTGGGGCGTTGTTGGCACAGGCTGTGGGGCTCAGCAAGTTAGCACTAAGGTCTTCGATTCTTTGGGGGTTTCCTTCATTGGCTGGCGATTATTTCAGTAGGAAGAAGGGGAAAGCTGCATTGTGCCATGTGGCCACTGCAAGCTGGAAGAGGACCTAGGGAACTGGGGTTGCCCATTCAACCAACAATGTCTGCCAACAGTACTTTTCTGCTAACTAATTTTTATAATAATCTCTTGAGAAGAGTTTTTTTTGTTTTGTTTTTCTCTTGTATTTCAAACATCCCAGGAAGTGTTGGGAAAGAAGATATGTGAATGTGAAATACGCTGTGACGTTCCATGAAACTGTTTCTGAGAATGCACAATCTGTGGATTGTGGTACCTTATAATGATGATGAGGCTTCCCTGGTAGCTTAGCTGGTAAAGGATCCATCTGCAATGTAGGAGATCCCGGTTTGATTTCTGGGTCGGGAAGATCCCCTGGAGAAGGAAATGGCAAGCCACCTCAGTATCCTTGCCTGGAGAATCCCATGGACGGAGGAGCCTGGTAGGCTACAGTCCACGGGCGTCACAAAGAGTCGGATACGACTGAGCGACTTTTTACTTTACCCACTCCAGTATTCTTGGGGCTTTCATGGTGTCTCAGACAGTAAAGAATCTGCCTGCAAGGCGAGAGACATGAGTTCAATCCCTGGGTTGGGAAGATCCCTTGGAGGAAGGATTCTACTCCATTCCAGTATTCTTGCCTGGAGAATCCCCATGGACAGAGGAGCCTGGTGGGCTACAGTCTGTGGGGTGGCAAAAAGTTGAACATGACTGAGCTATTAAGCACAGCACGGCATAATGATGCTGCTGCTGATGTTGATGATAATGTTAATAATAACTAGCACATACAGCTTCTTATGTTCCAAACTCTGATTTATATGCTGTGTGTAAATTACTGTTAAAAATCTTGTCAAGAACATTATGATATAAGAACCAGCATTATTATCTCCATTTTACATGCTGGATGACTGAGACCTCTGAATGAGTAAATGATGTTTCCAAAGACATCTAGCTAGTGTTAGTGAAAGTCGATCAGTCATGTCTAACTCTTTGTGACCCCATGGACTATACAGGCCATGGAATTCTCCAGGCCAGAATACTGTAGCGGGTAGCCTTTCCCTTCTCCAGGGGATCTTCCCAACCCAGGGATTGAACCCAGGTCTCCTGCATTGCAGGCGGATTCTTTACCAGCTGAGCCACAAGGGAAGGCCAGGAATACTGGAGTGGGTGGCTTGTCCCTTCCCCAGCAGATCTTCCCGACCCAGGAATTGAAGCAGGTTCTCCTGCATTGCAGGTGGATTCTTTACCAACTAAGGAAACCAAGAACTACTCTGCAGTCTGGCCCCAGGGCCCGTGCTCTTCACCTCTGGTCTACTTGCTTTTTTAATTTTCATTTTTTTTTAACTATCACACTTACCTCTTTAATATTATTTTAAACTTTATCATCATTGTTATTTTTCCTAATGATTGCTGAATTTTATGGTCCTGAAAAAGCTAAAAATGTAAATACGGGCATTTGCCCATCTCCAAGAAGTAAAATCACGGCTAGGAAGATAATACCTATGCAGGTGAGGTGGAAAGATGAGATACTGCATCCAAATACAGTGAACTGGCAAAAGTTGACTGAGTTAGTCCAGTTTTATCCATTTTGAGAAGTTTGGCCCAGATTAGAAGCCATTAGAGAAAGCAGTGTGCACAGTTCAGGTTGGAGACATGACATATTTAAAAGGCAGGCAGCTGGATGATTCCAGCTCATATATAACTTTGGGTATAATGTATTTTGTCACCTGCCTGAACCAAACAGGATTATTTCCTGCTGGTGTTTTTCTTCGGTGTAAATGGTTTTGAACATCCAGGACTGAGCAATTTATTTCTTATACTGAGGCAAAGTTTCACAAAATGCCAGCATTCAAATAAACTAGCTTCTCACCTCTCAAAATTGAGTAACAGTCAGTGTGTATGTGTGCATTTGTATAGGTATGAAGCAAATAATTGAACACATTTGCAAGTGAAAAAAACCTAGTAAATAAATTAAAATACTAATGATAAAGAAATAATAATTATATACATTTGTCAATGTGACAGGCTATACTTGGAGAAAAATATTATTTGCTGGAAAGGGAAGTTAGCTAGGAGTGAGAAGGCCTCTATTTTATGGCACTTTTAAGGCTCTTTTCATTTTACTGTCTTAATAACACTGTGGTATATGTCCTGCGGTATGAACTGCCTTCAGAAGGATAGTTCCATGTTATAGGACCATAGTGGTGTTGGCCATTTAAAATCAGAAAATAGAATCTTGACTGGAAGGGATTTAACTCAGAGGTCATTTCCTCCAATACCCATCGACAGAGATGACCCATGAAATGTTTGAATCAGTATCTCAGCAGCCATGTTGATGAGGATTTTTGTGGCATTTGTTATAGTGTGGTTCATCTAGAATCTAAGCTGTTCTTATTTTTCTTATTAGATCTCAGAAGCTGCACGAAGTTCTTTCAAGCCGAGACATTCTCCATTTGCCTTTCGGATAAAGTCCAGTCTCTTACCTCCAACCTTAGCAACTAGCAAGTGGTTGCTGCCTCTGTAGAGAAAATCTCATTACTTCCAGCCTCATACTAAGCAGAACTATCTAGGCTCCTTCCACATACCATGTGATCAGTGTCCTCTTCCCTCTCCTTACGGATTTCCCCTGACCTGGAATATCCATCTTCATCTTTCACTCAGCTAATTCCTTTGCCAACTCTAAGTCTTAACTCCAGTATCCGCACTCCAAAAGCCCATAGTCTTGCTTGCTTCAGGTTGAGTTAGGCTGCCCTTCCTTGTGTTCCCATAATGCCCCGTGCATGTATACTTTAGTACAGTGTGGCCCACACTGTGTTAAAATGATCTGTGTATGCCTCTTCCCACTAGGACTCTGAGCACCTTGATGGTAAGGACATGCGTTAGCCCCTTTTTGTATTTCTGGGACCTCCTACAGGACACATTATTAAATTCTCAGTAATACTTATGGACTTTCTGAAAGAATAGGAACAAACACCCCTGAATATTCCTGCCACAGTGTATGGGGGTCGTTATATCCAGGGTTGGAATGGAATGAGTTTTGAGACTGCCTGTATCCTGGTAAACACAATTTTGGTTAAAAGCCCTGTAGGTTTTTCTTTGTACATCATAGTTTAGAGTTGGGTTTCAATGCATTTTGTTTGATAGCAGCTGTTGGTAGCTAAGGGATTTTATTAGTTTAGTTGTCCTAAACAATAATATGAAATGTTTATACTTACATTGTTAGTTGATACCTGATATTATGTCTTATTTTCATTTTTGATATTTATTTTCTCCAGTATCTGAACTAGTTCAATATCTGCACAGTATGTTATTTTGCAACTCTTTTGTTCAGCACGTTGAAAGGTTTAATACCGGCAAAGCTTAGGTGTGGTAAATTTTTTGCTGGTTGCTAGACTCATATTTATAGGTTTTTTTTTTTTTTTGCCATACAGTTTGCCATCAGAGATCTGAGTCAAAGCCAAACACCAAGTATTTGTTGAATCTATTATGTGCAAAGTCCCATGACAGGTGCAAAAACATGTAAATGATGGACTAGCAAAGAGACACAAAGCAGAAGTTACTTGGAAAATTAAAGTCAGAATAAGGGTTAAGTAATAAAACAGGAACAGCTGTGAATTGCTGGGTGAATGTGTAGCTAGATAAGTACTGTCAGATTATTGTTCATTAGCTCATTTGTGTTCAACTCCTTGTGACCCCGTGGACTGTAGCAGGCCAGGCTCGTCTGTCCTCCATTATCTTCTAGAGTTTGCTCAAATTCATGATCAATGAGTCAGTGATGCTGTGTAACCATCTCATCCTCTGCTGCCCGCTTCTCCTTTTGCCTTCCATCTTTCCCAGCATCAGAGTCTTTTCCAGTGAGTTGGCTCTTCACATCATGTGGCCCAAGTACTGGAGTTTCAGCTTCAGCATTAGTCCTTCCAGTGAACATTCAGGGTTGATTTCCTTTAGGATTGACTGGTTTGATCTCCTTGCTATCCAGGGGAATCTCAGGCAGGCAAGAATCCTGGGCTGTGGAGATCTGCGAAGATTTTGGAGTTGAGAGACTCAACTGGGACTTTGAGAAAAGCAAATTCTACCTTTAGGCAAAAAGTAGGAGAGAGGGCTTTGCAGTTGGTGGGGGAGAGGGTTGAGAGGTCTGGAAAGCGGGGTAGTTTGGTTTAATGGGAGCAGAGTATTCATGGGGGGCTGAGGCCACGAAGGGAGGACCTTCAAAGAAGTTATTCTGACATCAAGGCTGATAAAAGTAGTTTGTTGGATATGTGCTAAGTCCCTTCAGTTGTGTCCGACACTACGACCCCATGGACTGTAGCCCACCAGGCTCCTCTGTCCATTGTTGCTAGTGGTAAAGAACTTTCCTGCCAATGCAGGAGGCATAAGAGATGTTGGTTTGACCCTTGGGTTGGGAAGATCCCCTGGAGGAGAGCTTGGCAACTCACTCCAGCATTCTTGCCTGGAGAATCCAATGAACAGTTTATCGGAGTGCTTCTCAAATGTGAATGTAGCTGTGGGTTCTCCTGAGGATCCAGTTAAAATGTAGATTTCATTCAGTTGGTCTGGGGTGGAGCTGTGGACTCTGCATTTCTCCCGTGCTTCGTGGACCTCACCTTGAACAACAACAGTCGGGAGGGCTAAGTGAAAAGTTGTGATTTAATTGGAAAAATGATTAATGATATTTTTATTATATATTATATAACCTGACTATTTCAGGGTTTCCCATAGCACTTCAGAGGCATGAAAGAGTTATATCTAAAGGTGCATAATATTCAACCAGGGAGTCACATAGACAAAGTTTACATTCAACTGGTAATGCAGTTTTATGGAGTTGTCCTGAAAGAGAAAAAACTGGACTGGCTTTTTATCAAATATAATTATGAAATATGTATTTTACTGAGTGTTAGACAAATTAAAAAATCTAGTGAAATTACTTGTTTAAATTAAACTGGGATATCATTCTTTAGTATTTGTCCAGTCATAACTGTGCAAGAAATTATTTTTTTGCATTTGCACACAAGCTGGGTACTCTGCTTTTCTTGGTTTGGATCCTTAATTTGGAACCCTGACTCACCTTTGAACCACCTGCAGTGCTTAAAAAAAACCAAACACTGCTCTATGCCAGACCAATGAAATCAGAATTTCTGGAGCTAGTACCTGGTGCTTAGTCATTTTTAAAGGCTTCCAGGAGATTCAGGTGTGCATCCAGGATTGAGATCCACTGCATTATCTGACCAGACTGCCTGACACTGAATTAAAACACTGGAACTCGGGGGGTTTGACTAACATACTGCTGACTTGGCAGGACTGAAATTGGAGTAGATGCTGAGAGTCAGTCTGTGGTCCAGGAGGCAGAATGCCTGGGACCCACCTCTGTAGTTCTAGGAGTTCACAGGGGAAGCTGCGAACAGATGGGGGGTGGTGTCAAAGGTGGGCTGGTGATTGGGAGCCCTGGTAGCTAGGGAAGCCAGAGGCACGGGTGTGGGAGCAGTTGCTAGGGAGCAAGGTAAAAGCTTCCTGCCAGATGGTGCTGCCATCTCCATGGCATGGAATTGTTCCTGGGGCGAGCTTGTTCTTGCAACACTGTTTCAAACTCCCATCCTGGATAGGTGGTTCAGGGCACAGAGCCCTTTGATGTGGACGGGCAACATGAAGATAGTGTCTGTGGATGCAGGACTGAGAGAAGCTTCCAAGGGATTCTAGAATGTATAAGAGGGTGCAAAAGAGAGAGAAGGGGACAACCCACAAGACATCACATTCTTTCTCATCCTCCTTAGTGGTGCTGTGGTGAAATCCCCAATTCAGTGCCCAAGACTGTGCCACTGACTTGTCATTCATAAAACACAGGTCCTGGTGGCCAGATTTTTGATCTAAAAAGTGACAGTGAAGGTGTTAGTTGCTCATTCATGTCCAGCTCTTTGTGACCCCATGGGCTGTATGGACTGCTAGGCTCCTCTGTCCATGGAATTCTCCAGGCAAGAATACTGGAGTGGGTTGTTTCAACCTGTGCTTGTATCAAATCTGAGCTGTTTGCCCAAGCTGTTTTTTAGGTTTTAATGAGCTTCAGGTTCGATCCCTGGGGCTGGAAGATCCCCTGGAGGAGGGCATGGCAACCCACTCCAGTATTCTTGCCTGGAGAATCCCCATGGACAGAGGAGCCTGGTGGCTACAGTTCATGGGGTCGCAAAGAGTCGGACATGACTGAGGCAACTTAGCACTCACTCGGCACAATGAGCTTCCTATTGGAATATGCCAAGTGGAGTGAGTTTGGTACCGAAACCAGTCTTTCAAAACAAAGTGAAACTCGACGGCTTGGTTTAATTCTTGACTATTTAGATGTAAAGATCTTGTTTCATGTAAGAAATGAGTTGGTCTTATTTCTCAAGGATTTATGGAGGCAAACATTCAACAGCATTCACATCTCCCCGGCAGCCAGCCACACCATGGACTGGGTTTCAGGCTGCATCTGCATCTGCCATTGTGATGCTGACTCCAGCCCTGTTGAAATTAGAGGGAGGCAGTTACTGTGGGGCAGATCTGACATCTTGGCTCCCCTCTGGGGTCCCAGGTATATCAAACAAACAGGCAGAAAAGTAGAGAAAAGCACTTCCACGCTGTGGAGGAGTTGGGCAAATGTAAATTATTACCTGCTCTCCATCTGAGACTGAAATAGGGCACAGGGGAGACCCTTCTTGTTCTTAGCAAAAGGCTCTGGATTGTAAAATGTGTTTTTCTGACATCTTGGCGGGCAGGAGATAAAGACAGTTTGGTGGCAGGACTGTCAGGAGCTGAGCTGCAGTATCACCTTCCTCTTCCTACCTGGGGCCCTGCCTGCGTAGGAGCCCTCAAGAGGGTCACAAGCACAGGCTTGCTGGGAGTGGAGTTGGGGAAGCGGGCTGGGGGAAGGGCTGGGAATGGAACAGTTGGACTCCCGTAGGAGAGGCCAGTTTTAATAAAAAATAAATCAAGCCAACTCAACATTATTAAGATTTATAGTATTTGTTCACAGTGCTTTTTCCAGGTCTACTATATCATTCTACTTCTCTGTATATTCATTCTATTAATTTTTATATTCTATTAATTAATTCTATTAAACTTTATTATTAAAGTTTGCTATTGAAGCTCCAACTAAGAATCTTAATTTATCTACTTAGAAAAAGAATTGTATATATAGTGGAACTATATGTAACCTTGTGTATTTTTTAAGTCTGCTGTGAATGTGTTATCATACTTTCATAATTTAAAATAATAAAAGAGTAGAAAGAGAAAAAAATTTCAGGATAGGAAGAAAAATAGGTGAGGCTCTGTTAAAAATCATCAGCCTGTAACTTTGCAATTAAATGTAAGGCCAACTGTATACTCAGTAGTTCCCTGGTTGGAACTACAAGATCTTGGCTAATTTTCTTCTCTCTTTTTTTTTTTTTTTTAGAAAAAAAATCTCTCACAATTGGAAGAACAAAGCCCTTTAAAGCAGTTATTCAGCAAAAGGTTTCAAAGTTAGGATTGATTGCTTTTTTTAGAGACTAGTGCTTCCACTACCGCCCAGACAAAGCCGCCTGCAGAGGACATCTGTCGTCTCTTTTCTCCCTCCTACTTTTGTTCAGATGCCCCGATTCTCCTTATTAGAATATGTTACCTGGGAAAAGGTAAGAAGGACTGACAGAAAACGTTCTCTCTCCAGGAATCACTTTAACAGGAATCCAAACCTTAGGCTACAAGCTAATTCCAAACTTGACTAAGGTGCTCTCTAGCAATGCTGGCTTCCCATTTCCATGAATTGGAAAAGCCCTCAAAGGGCTGATGGGGGTAGTGAGACTAATTCGCGCTGTTTGTTTAAATGCCAGAGTCTGTGGATGATTGGCCACCCTCCTTTCTCTTCCTATGCTGGTGGTAATCTCCCTTTTTTCTTCCTTCCCACCTTCAGGCCTTGCAGAAATTGGGATCTTTCATGGAACAAGTCCAGCCACTCCTCTCTACCTAAGTGAGGTCATACAGTCCTGGGACCCCTTGAGGGAGAAGTCTTTTCCGGGCTTCAGGGAGTTTGTAAATCCCTGAGTATTAGTCTCTGAGTTGTATCTGACTCTTTGTGACCCCATGAACTGTAGCCTGCCAGGCTTCTCTGTCCTTGGGATTCTCCAGGAAAGAATAGTGCAGTGGGTTGCCATCCCCTTCTGCAGGGGATCTTCCCTACCTAGGGACTGAACCGGCATCACTCGAGTCTCCTGCATTGCAGGCAGACTCTTTACCACCTGAGCCAGCAAGGAAGCCCTGAAATTGCAGGCAAATATGTTCACTTATTTTTCAAAGAAGAAGATTGATTAGATTCATTGTAATCTCAAAAGGCTAAACCATCCTCCCACACCTCCTGCTTACTCCGGCACCTCCCCCCACCCTCCCCCCCCACCACACCCTGCATCCCAGATGCTCCAGGATGGCATTTCAGGCAGCAGATAGCAGGTGGAAGAATCCAGCTGAGGTCTCTGTAGTCTTCTTGGCACACAGATCTCATGGAACAGGAGTCAGCTCCTACTGGTACCTACTGACACACAGTCCCCCATTAAATATCCTTCGGGCTTATTTTCTGTCGAGTGTCGTCTCAGCATTAACATGGTGAGCCTCTTAACTGAGCCTCACAGCAGCCCTGGGAGACCCAAGACGGAGGTCTGAGTTATGCAGTTGCAAGTTAGTGTAAACAGAAGAGACTATTTATTGGCTCACATAAATGGGATATTTGGGGGGAGGAGGAGGATGTTAGGGTTGATTCAGCTAATATTAAGAACTGCTCTCCATCTCAGAGATAAAGGTGGCTATGTAGACTGCCAGCTTTTCTTCTGCTAGTTTAGTAGCCATAATAGAAAGCCTTTAATTCCTCCTTCCCTGCATCCCTACCCCTTCCTTTCTGATCTGATAGCTCCAGCACATGCCCTAGAGAACTCTCTCATGAACACTGTGCCATACATGATTTATTTGCTGGGATGGGGGGAAGAAAGTATTCTGACTGGTTAAGCTTGGGTGATGTGCCCACTTCTGGAGTTGGAGGGAGTTATTCTACTTTTCTTGAAACACGTGGACTGAGGATGGGAAAAAGGTGGTTTCACAAAGGGGAACTAGTGCTATTACCAAAAGGAAAGAGAGGGGTGCTGGGTAGGCGAGACTGATGGTTGTCTGCCATGATATCCTTCTAATTAAGGTGCCTTCACCATCTAAGAGATGATGGGATATGGGATCTTAGAAGGTGGTATGGTTGAGAGACTTATGATTCCTTGAACTTGTGAGAAAAAAAGAGTCTGGCACATATATATATATATGTATGTACCTAGTTTCAGGGAGAGGATCCATGGCTTTTACCAGCTTCTTAGATAAGAACCGCTGAACTAAGAACCTTTCATTTTTCAGATGAGGAAGCAAGGGCTCAGAAACTCTAGATGACCTGGAGGGCTGCTGTGAGGCTCAGTTAATACTGTGTCCAGCATTATCCGCACCTCCAGGGTTTTCTAGCAGGACACTAACCTCTGGATACTGTTAAAAATAGGCTTCTCTGGTCAAATACATCTGGGAAACTGCAGAGTATCCACCTCTGGAAATGCACAATGCGTTGTGGCATATTCGAAGCTCTGAGAAAGCTTATTCTAAAGAAGTACATCTAACTGTATTTAACCCAGAAACCTATTTGAATACATTTCCTTTTCACGAGCCACCAGTAACGTGCTCTGGGAAACTGTTGCAGCGCCTTGCCTCTCCTTTCGGCCAGATGCTGTCCCGTGGGCCCTTGGTGGGAATCCGGGACACCTACTTTCCAGCCCCCTGTGCTCCCTGTTGATCTGGTTCACTTTCAGAGGTTTCAGGACAGAGTCCTGAAATTGAATGTGTGGAGGCTCCTCCCCCCAGTGCTCTCCTGCATTTTGTCACGCTTCTCTGTGCACAGTAGGGCAGACAGGCAAATGCTCCTGGCTCAACCCCGGAGGGAAAGGATGACCTCAGTTCAGTGCCAGGCCCCCAGCAGGCCTGGGTCAGTGCGGTGTGCCTGGGACCTGGGAAGTGTCCACGGGGACTTCTGTACGCTCTTGGATGGTAGGGGAAGCTGGTCTGCTCCCTTTCTGTTTCAGCTCACCACCCACTTCCTTCCCCCCACCCTCCCTGCTGCAACTATTCACATCACCCCATGGGGCCTTCCTGTTCTGGTTTTCTAGACACTTTTCCTCTCCCATCTTTACTTCCCATGTTTTATCAGTCATTGGTGATGGCGATGATGATACTGATAATAATAATACTATTTACTGGGAGCTTACTATGTGTCAGAAACCGTGCTGAGCATTTCAGACGTGTTCATCATTAACTCTTCCAAACAACATGAAATGCTAGGTGCTGTCCTGTCTCTGCTTTATAGAGGCAGATGCATATTTCATTTTACATCCAGGGATTTGCACAGCTCTGAGGATATAGCAGAGAACAAGAGGAACAAATGTCTACATTTAGACTTGTTCCCTTGGGACAGCTGACTAAAGTGACCACCAGGAATACAACACCCAATGCTCCTGAAAATACTAAAGGTCACTGAGGACACAGTGCATTCCTCCCAGCTAGTGTTCTGCTTCTATCGTGTGTCTTGGAAAGACAGGGTGTCTTTAACTTAAGAGTAATCCTAATGATGAGAGTTGTGGACCTTGAGGGGAATGATGGGGGGCTGATTTTTACTGAGGGAATCTTTTACTCCTCCTTAAATCAGAACATTCTTGTGTCTGCCTAAATGGGATTGCCTCCTACAGGCCACCCATTACTTTTTTTTTTTAATTTGGAATTTATAGAGTGGGAGAAACAGGGTGCTTATAGTGAGGACATAGAGACAATGTTTACAGGTCCATTTTGCCAAGACTCTAGGCCTGTAAAACAACTTAGGGACCCCTCTTAAATTAGCTGGTTTTTCTTGGCCTGGACGAGTTGGAGAATGCATTGATATGTCTTTGTCCACACATGTCTGCACAGTCTATGCTTCTTCCCTTATGGTCTTTTTGTTCCACAGGAGAGTCCACAATGTCCTAACATGAACCCTATCCCTGCCATTCACATGAAGAAGTTAGTGGCAAAATGTATCACCCTTCCCCAGAGTTCTGACATTTCAATTAAGGACTTGGATTTCAACATAGAATTGTGAAGAGCTTCCCTTCAGATGAACTAAAATGTCCTCCTCACCATCTGGGTCATTTTTCATAGACTATACCTGTTTGGCAGAGTATAGAGATTTTCATTCAGCTGATATATAGTTATGGGTCTTTGGTTAAGGAACCAAATTAAGAAAGAGGAAAAAGGAAAAAAAGTGTCTGGTGAGTTCAGCTGCTAATGAGAGGCAGGGGCTTCCTTAGTGGCTCAGCAGAGAAGAATCCAGCTGCAGTGCAGGAGATCTGGGTTTGATCCCTGGGTCGGGAAGATCCCCTGGAGAAGGGAATGGCAACCCACTCCAGTATTCTTGCCTGAAGAATTCCATAGACAGAGGAGCAAAGAGTTGAACACAACTGAATGACTAACACACACACACACACACACACACACACACACACACACAACTAGAGGCAGTGACTAGAGTGAGAAGAGGCCAGGAGAGGCTGGAGGGAACAAGGTTGAGGGCAGCCATCCATGGCCAGTGGACAGAAAGAGGGACTTGGAGAAGAATTAGGAGGTTTCTAAGTTATGGACTCAGTTATGCTTTACCTTGATGGGTGTATTATATAAACCCATATTCCAAAATCTGTGATCAAGCAGACGTTGTACTCTAAAGAGCTAATTGATTATTTGCTGTGGAGGAAGGGAACTAGGCTGTGATCTCTAGGCCAAAAACTGAAAAGGGGTGAATTTTGTCCACTTGCCCTCAGAAAGATATGTTGAAGTCCCAGTCCCTAGTACCTCAAAATGTAACCGTATTTAGAAACAGAGTCTTCAGAGTGCTACTGCTGCTGCTGCTGCTAAGTCGCTTCAGTCGTGTCGGACTCTGTGTGACCCCATGGACGGCAGCCCACCAGGCTCCCCCGTCCCTGGGATTCTCCAGACAAGAACACTGGAGTTGGTTGCCATTTCCTTCTCCAATGCATGAAAGTGAAAAGTGAAAGCGAAGTCGCTCAGTCGCGTCCAACTCTTAGCGACCCCATGGACCACAGCCCACCAGGCTCCTCCATCCATGGGATTTTCCAGGCAAGAGTGCTGGAGTGGGGTGCCATTAGTCAGGTTAAAATGAAGTCATTAGTGTGGGCGCTAATCCAATATGGCTGATATCCCTATAGAAAGGGGAAATTTGGTACAGAGACAGACATGCACAGAGAAAAGACTGTGTGAAGTGACACAGGGAGAATGTCACTTTAAGATGGAAGCAGAGGCTGAAATTAGGCTGCTACAAGTGGAGTCTGGGGCTCCCAGTGGCTGGAAGGGCCAGGGGAGGAACCTTCCTCTACAGGTTTCAGAGAAAGCATGGTCAAGCTTCACCTTGACTTTGGGGTCTTACTTGCAGAACTGTGAGACAACAAGCTTCTGTGGTTCTGAGCTACTCCGTCTGTGGTATTTGTTGTGGATGCCCTAGGAAACTAGTTTCAGGGGAGAAGGTATTAGTAATTACATTTGCTAAGATTTCTCATGTGAAAGGCTTTGTGAAAAGGGCATCAAAGTTAGTGCGTCTCTTTATCTTCATGGCAATCTTGGGAGGTAGGCATCGTTATGATATTTAGGCTAGATAATTGCTCAAGGATATATAATTAATATTCAGTGGACTCTGGGGTTTCAAAAAAAAAGCCAGCTCCACTCACGACACCACAGTTCTCAATTTTCTGGACAGTGATAATGGAATTCATGGTTAACCTGGGAAGTTTTTCATTTGGGGCCACCCTGGGAATTTGGTCTGAGACCTCACATCTCAAAGCACACTAGTGTCTCCTGTGTTCATCTGAAATTGTTATCATCTACTCTGTTACACTTGTTGGAAAATTTTGATTTGAGAAGCACAGTGATGAACTAGTATTATCATAGGTCTCTCATAATTTGGGTTTCCCAGTGGTGGTAGTGGTTAAGAACCCACCTGCCAGTGCAGAAGACTAAGAGATGAGGATTGGACACCTGGGTTGGGAGGATCCCCTGGAGAAGGGCATGGCAACCTGCTCCAGTATTCTTGCCTGGAGAATCCCATGGACAGAGGAGCCTGGTGGGCTACAGTCCACAGGGTCACAAAGGGTCAGACATGACTGTAGCAACTTAGCATGCATGCACTCATAGCTTTGTTATTCTTTGTACTAACTTGGAAGCCTCCAGAGGTCTTATTTTGCTGTAAGACAGTCTAACCTAGGATCAGCAGGATTATCAGCCTCATTATCTTCATCAAAAGTAATTGATCTTCTGCCTTGAGTCTAGTTATTTCCTGGAAAAGGTACATGGCAAGTTAAAAAAGCATGATACTCATTTGCATATACATTTCAATTAATTAATAATCTTTAAATTCCACAAACAGTTTAAAGAATTCACACATACAGTAAAGTAATGAAATCTGAATTGAAAAATAATGGAATCAAGGGGTAAAACATTTTGGGGTAGATGTCAAGGTAGGAAGAAAACACAAAATGCACATATGCTAAAACTTACCAGTTTGGAACTGATCAGGAGAGAGAAACACAGTCATTTGAATGTGGAAAGTTGAATAGAGAGAATTACTGACTGTAATAGGGAATTGAAGCAACAAGGTGTTGCCTGGGAAGAGATCAGGAGAGCTCTATGGAATATTGGAAGAGCAGAGACATGGGGCAGACACTATTCCAAGGGCTGAGAGTGAGTGGGAGGAGGTTTCCCCCAGGGCTGAGACCCAGGCCTGGTTGGAGACCGCACATCTATGGCAGCCCAGGTAGCAGAGCCGCAGTGTGATGCTGTGCTGTAAGAATTATCCAGAAATTCACCCCTAGGAGCTGACTGGCAATCTGCCCTCTAGGATTTGGAGGAGCTGTTCACTGGGAGGTGGACGCACAGGGAGGTGTCTCACGGGAGAAACTCTGCCATAAATCTGCCCTAAGGGGTTGGCTGCTGGGTGAAGTGGACCACTGTGCTATGCAGGAGTCCAGCCCTAGGGAGGCTGCTTCTGCTGCAGGTGCTGGGTCCTGGGGAAGCCACATGTGCTGTCAGAGGGCCCTAGAGAAGCTGTGCGCCCTGCAGGAGTCTGGAGAACCAGCACCAGACCAGGAAACAAAATCCTTTCATCCTGAAATGTCTCTCCAGAGCCCACTGCTGATAAAGGTTAACAGTGCCAGCTGATGAAAGGAAAACATTTAAAGGGCCCATACCCCTTTTCAGAGTAGACGCAAAGAATGCCTTTGGAACTGAGAGGCAATACATTGCTAACTGGCCTGTATGCACGTTAAGTCGCTTCAGTCATGTCTGACTCTTTGCGACCCTGTGGACTGTAGCTCACCAGGCTCCTCTGTCCATGGGATTCTCCAGGCAAGAATACTGGAGTGGGTAGCTATTCTCTTCTCCAGAAGATCTTCCTGACCCAGGAATCAAACCTGCGTCTCCTGTGGCTACTGCATTGCAGGCGAATTCTTTACCGCCGAGCCACCTGGAAGCCCACTAACTGGCCTACTAAGTCATAAATTTTAAATGGCTTCAGTTCAGTTTGGATCTAAAATAGACCCAAATATGATGGGCCTGAAAGTGAAGCTGAGTCTCCTGGTGGCCAAGGTAAACTGAAAAACATGATCACTTTTCATTGTTTATAAGACAAGTGATTTCAAGGAAAACATTTCATAGAACAAAAATTTAGAGACATTTTCTCATGTAGTATCTGCTTTCAGAAGACACTGGGAGAGGTAAGACATTCCCAAAGCAATGGATTTCTTGAAATTTTATAGCTTTCCTCAAGTAAAAGCTGAAAGCTCTTACACTTTACTAAACACTGATGTTTAGAACCTTACCATCCTGTGCAGGAAACACTGAGGTACAAAAAAAAATGAAGTCAACTAGATTTCTGATGAAAGAAGAAAATTGAACACCTAGCAAGAGATAACCAATAATACTTTCCTTGGATGAACAGAGAAGAAATAGGATGGAAAAAAAGGCGCAAAAAAGGGCTTGTTTTTTTTTTTTTTGCTTGAACCACTAGAAAATGTTAACTTTCCCATTAATTCTACTTATAAATGTTTAAATTAGTATTTGATTTCTAGGATATAGATTCCCATCTATACCACATTCTTAGCATTTTCTTGAAAATAGAGGGTTTGCAGTTTATTCTCAGACATGCCTTAGATAGAATGATTGGCATACCGCTCACTTGAAGAGGTTAAGGGCACGTTTGGTTTCCTCACAGCCACTTTTGAGTGTAGGAGATGTTTCTACGTGAGTCTCTGTGCCACAGAGAGGCAGAAGTTTCTCTCCCCTGTTTTATCTGACTTGACTCTTGAGGGAGGATGAGAGGAGATACAGTACATGCTTTCTGATGTCCCCTCAAAAGAAATGCGAGATAGAAATATTGGCAAGTTTTCTTCTATTGAGCCAGTCTCCATGCTATAACAAAATGTTTTATGAAAATTAACTTTAAAAATCCTTAGAATATACTCTTTCTGTAGACACCATGATTAAGTTTACAGTGTGAAAAGGGAGTGTCTTGGTCACTAACCCGTGATTAAAGGCACTGCTTCTGGAGCCAGCTTGTCTGGGTTCAGTCCTGGGTCGGTCCCCTATATGCTGCGGGATCCAGTTGAGTTTTACACAGGCTGTAAAATGGAAATAATATCATTTACTTGATGGAGTTGCCATAAGGATTGGTGAGCTCTCAGCATGTACCTAACATGTCTAATCAGCACTGTTTAGGTAAATATTGGGCCAGTGTGTCCAGATTAATGGGAGATGCTGAGGTGTTATTTCTGTCTCTGCCAGCATGCTTGCTGGGGAAAAATCAACTGCTGACTTCCTTCTACCTGGATTCCCTAAGAAAGATGTCCTACTTAAGAAAACTCACAAGTGTCAGCATGTGGGGCAGAGCCATGCTAAGAAGCAAGGGCATCCATAGTCACGCTGATAGGTAAAAACTCTATGGGGTAAATTTAAAATCACCCATCTTTATGGATTGCCTGAAATTAACACAGCCTTATGTGAAATGCTATGGGCATTCCAAGAAATCTAACAAGAGTTTCTGCCATTAAAAGCTTTAGTGGCTAATGGAGGGGGGGGATAAGACTTATTTATGTATAAATAAGTAAATGTGTGCTTAGTCGCTCAGTCTTGTCTTACTCTTTGCAA
This sequence comes from Oryx dammah, assembly GCF_014754425.2. Taxonomy (NCBI): domain Eukaryota; kingdom Metazoa; phylum Chordata; class Mammalia; order Artiodactyla; family Bovidae; genus Oryx; species Oryx dammah. Next base: position 51,835,980 of record NW_024070208.1, on the reverse strand, counting down.
CCCCATGGACTGTAGCCTGCCAGGCTCCTCTGTCCATGGGGATTCTCCAGGCAAGAATACTGGGTTGGGATGCCATGCCCTCCTCCTGGGGACCTTCCCAATCCAGGAATTGAACCCAGGTCTCCTGCATTGCAGGCAGATTCTTTATCATCTGAGCCACCAGAGGAGCAAATATATATAAATCAGTAAATAAACAAACAAATAAGTCCATGGAGTACATTTAAAATCACTTATCTTTATGGATTGCCTGAAATAAACAAAGCCTTCTGTGAAATGTCATGGATGTCCCAAGAAATCTAACAAGAGCTTCCGCCATTAAGGGCTTTAGTGGCTAACTGGGGAGTTAAGATGGATTTATGTATAAATAAGTAAATAAGTAAACAAATAAGAAAAGACACAGAGTTTGAGACAGTGATAGAAGTGATGTCATATGGTACATGACCTACTGACAAATGGGTTATAAGATAGTAATGTTGTATTGGCTTCTGCTGTACAGCAGAGTGAATCAGTAACACATATACACGCATCCACTCTTTTTTTAGATTCTTTTTCCTTATAGATCATTACAGGGTATTGAGAGGAGTTCCCTGTGCTATCTAGTAGGTCCTTATTAGTTATCTGTTTTATATATAGTAGTGTATACATGAGGATTCCCCAGCGGCTCAGTGGTAAAGAGTCTGCCTGCAATGCAGGAGACCTGGGTTTGATCCCTGGGTCAGAAAGATCCCCTGGAGAGGGGCATGGCAATCCACTCCAGTATTCTTGCCTGGAGAACTCCATGGACAGTGGAGACTGGCAGGCTACAGTCCATGGGGTCGCAAAGAGTTGGACAGGGCTGAGTGACTGAAGCTTTTACTTTTTTACTTGGCTGATTAGTCCCCAAGCCTGCTGATGGGGTCTCCCAAAGTTTCTGTAAGTGAATTAATATCATTTAATCATATATTTTTTTTCTACTCCAGCTCTTTAGAATAGTTGGTTTTGGATTACATAAAATGAAACTAACATGGCAAGCTGCTGTGGGGCGGAGGGGCCCCGGCACTCTAGTAACCATCACTGTAGGGAAGAGCTGCACTTTTGCATCCTTTATTTGAACATTCTATGCCCTCTTTGTCCTTTTCCTCCACCCTTCTGCACAATTTATAGACCCAGGCACCTTGATCTATAAATCAGTCTAGGTGATTTATAGGCCTTTTGGTGCCTCGGGTCAGCTGTCTTTGCCACCTTTAAAAGCAGAAATGATCAGTACCTCCAAATCCTCCTGATCCCAAGTTATCGTATTGACAGATGTGTTATGCGGCTTTGAACACATGGAATGCAGAGCCCAAACTCTGAACTCAGAGTTCCTGATGACTTTGAACTTCTAGAATGATAAAGTTAATAGAGTGAGTGGACAGATATGCAGGATGGAAGATGGAAATAGAGAGAAGGACAGGGTGTCTGCAATCTTTTAGTGCCTGAAGCAGAGTGGAAAGTGAGAAGGGTGTCATGATCAGGGGTTGGAAACATGAGGAAAAGAGAGGAAAGCAGGTACCAAGGGCACACCCTGCCTTGCCTTCTGCCCCCACCTCCGTTTATCCTCTTTGCTGTTAACTCAGGGTGCATATACCCCAAAGACTCAGTTAGCTCCTTGCCTGGGTTTTCTTTCTCACACCTTTGTCCTGGCAAATGTCTTTGAGGAGGACATGCCATCAAGCTATTGTACTTTTATGTAACAAGTTCATTGTTCTTTTTAAAAAAGCGAAATCTCCGTTAAAGGACAGCACCAATGTCTGGGGTTTAAGAAGCCACAGAGCCCTGGGCTTTGTGGCCTTTGGGGGGATAGGCTGTCTGAGAAAGACTGCTGAGAGGAAGCTCCTGTGTGAAGTCTGAGAAGTTGCCCTAAGTAGACTTTGGGAAGGAAACCATTAGGGAAAGTCCTAGAACCATTCCACCAGCCACATGGCTGGATTCGGAGAGATCAGGAGCTATCCTGATTAGAGATCAGGGGGCGGAGAGGTGGACTTGGGGGCATGAGAGCTCATGCTCATGTGGAGTAGTTTTATTTGACCTCCCATAAGATATATCCTCTAAATAATATATCTTTATTGTGGTGGTTGTTACTGTTCAGTCGCTCGGTCGTGTCCAACTCTTTGCGAATCCTTGAACTGCAGGATGCCAGGCTTCCCTGTCCTTCACCGTCTCCTGGAGTTTGCTCAAATTCATGTTTATTGAGTTGGAAAATATGCAACATGTTGACCATTTTTAGGTGTCTTGTTTTAGTGGCATTAAGTATGTTCACACTGTTGTGCAGTCAGCACCACCATCCACTGCCAGAACTTTCTCTTCTCCCCAAGTGGAAACTCTGTACCCATTAACCCTCATCTCTCCATTTCTCCCTGGAAAACAACATTCTACTTTCTCTGTCTGTGAGCTTGACTACTCTGGTTACCTCATATAAGTGGAATCATGGAGTGTGTGCGTTTTGGTGATTGGCTTGTTTCATGTAGTATAGTGCTTTCAGGGTTCAACGATGAAGTGGGTGTCAGAATCACTTTATTTTAAAGACCAAATGGCATTCCAGTGTATGCATATACCACATTTTGTTTATCTGTTCTGTTGATGGGCATTCTGGTTGTTTTCACTCTTGACTATTGTGAATAGTGCTGCTATAAGCATGGAAATGAAGAGGCCTCTTTGAGTCCCTGCTTTCAACTCTTTTGGGTATATGCTCAGAGGTGGAATTGCCAGGTCGTATGGTGATTCTGTATTTAATTTTTTGAGGAAACGCCATAATGTTTCTAAATAACATATGTAATAAACCTTATTAAGTTTAAATACACAAAATAGAAAGAATAGTATAATAAGTTCTTAAGTGTACAACATTTGGTTTTGAAGTTTATTTAGGTTGAATATTTGATGTGCAGGATGGATCCCTTTAGCGATTCAGCAAACATTTGTTGAGCAATTGAGACTCCAGTGATGATTCAAGTGTGAACTCTATCAGCTGAAGTGGTGGCGGTGATGAAAATATGCAGCTGCAATCTCCAGCTCTGCAGTCATGGCTGATTGACAGCCCCAGTTGCTGCCCCACTGAATCTACCATCACATTTGCACCAAGTCCGCACTTCCAGTGGGCTGCCACCAGCATGGTGGGTCCATTACTGCAAGACTCTTTCAACAGTGACTTTGACTTAAGGACTTTCCATCAGTCTGGCTGGATCTTTCATAGAACTGCTCTATGACCTGAGGTTCTTTCCACCCATTTTTTCCTTCCCTCTCCCTCTCCTTTCATAAGTGTCAAATCTGCATCTCTCTCTGAAGTCTCTTCTCATCTTCTCTAGCCTCTCCTCTTACTCCTTCACATGTGCTTCCCCAGTAAATCTCTTACACATACAAGTGTGTCTGCTTCTTGGCATACCCAAGGCAAGGCACTTAGGTTTTGGGATTTAAATAATATAGCCTTGAGTCATTCAATGCACATATCCTAGGAAGTCCAATCTCATGACCAAGACTTCTGCAAACTCCCTGAAGGTTTATATTTTCACTTTGGCCCCAAGCTGTAAGCCTCTGAACTCCTACCTTTACTTCATCTTATATCCATGGTTCTCCTCTTCCCTCTACTTCATCTCAACTCCTGTACGGAACTTGGCTTCTTTTCCTTGATTTGGTCCCAAACCACTTACCATATGCCCTTTTGTGTTCATATCAAGGTTTACTAGAAGTGTTAAGTCTTTCTCACATCTCAGAAATACAAACAATTTGAACTTAAAGATGACCAATTCCTCTTTTAAATGTTCTTCAGCCCCACTCACCAGGAATCTCTCACTGGCCACCTTTTTCTGCAGGCTGAAATGTTTTTTCATGTTGTTTGTCTGCCTTGGTCCCATTCACCCAACTTATTTTTCCCTGCCCACTTGGATCCCTGAATATATGTGTACTTCTCTTGCAGATAAATTAGGTTTATCTCTCTTTTTTTGTCTTGTTACAGTCAGAATTGTTGGGACTCATCTTTCCTGCCAAAGGTTACCTCTCAAGGTATTTTTCTTGTGAAGAAAATAGCTGAAAAGTTTCAATTTTAGGATAGATAGGAAGACAATGTCCTATCCAAGCAGGCTTCTGATACCAGCTCTCAAAAGATACATTGCTTATGAAAATCCTAGAAGAAACTGTAGAGGAAAAATCTTGACACAGATATTTTTGGGGTATGACACCTAAAGTACCTGAAGCACTACCTGAAACTAAAAAGCTTTTGTAGATATTTTTCCAAAGAAGGTATGTGTATGATCATTAAGCACATGGAAACATGCTTAGCATCACTAGTCATTCAATTCAGTTCAGTCACTCAGTCGTGTCTGACTCTCTGCGACCCCATGAATCGCACCACACCAGGCCTCCCTGTCCATCACCAACTCCCAGAGTTCACTCAGACTCATGTCCATCGAGTCGGTGATGCCATCCAGCCATCTCATCCTCTGTCGTCCCCTTCTCCTCCTGCCCCCCAATCCCTCCCAGCATGAGAGTCTTTTCCAATGAGTCAACTCTTTGCATGAGGTGGCCATAGTACTGGAGTTTCAGCTTTAGCATCATTCCTTCCAAAGAAATCCCAGGGCTGGTCTCCTTCAGAATGGACTGGTTGGATCTCCTTGCAGTCCAAGGGACTCTCAAGAGTCTTCTCCAACACCACAGTTCAAAAGCATCAATTCTTCGGTGCTCAGCCTTCTTCACAGTCCAACTCTCACATCCATACATGACCATAGGAAAAACTAGTCGTTAGGAAAATGCAGATCAAGACCCCTATGAGATATCACCTTACATCTGTTAGAATGATCCTCAAAAGGATAAGAGATAACAATTGCTGGCAAGGGTGTGGAGAAAAAAGTGAAAGTGAAGTTGCTCAGTTGTGTCCGACTCTTTGCGACCCCTTGGTATGTAGCTTGCCAGGCTCCTCCATCCATGGGATTTTCCAGGCAAGGATACTGGAGTGGGTTGCCATTTCCTTCTCCAGGGGATCTTCCTGACCTAGGGATCGAACCAGGGTCTCCCACATTGCAGGCAGACTCTTTACCATCTGAGCCCACCAGGAAAAAAAAAAACAACACAAAGACAACATTGTAAACAGTTGGTGGAGTTGTAAATTGGTACAGCCATTTTGGAATATAATATGGAAGGTCCTCAAAAAATTAAAGATGGAACTACCATGTGATCCAGTAACTCCACTCCTGGAAATATATCCAAAGGAAATGAAGACACTAACTTGAAAGATATCTGCACCCCCATGTTCATAGCAGCACTGTTTGCAATAGCTAAGAAATGGGAACAACCTAAATATCTGTTGATTGATGAATAAGGAAATTGTGATATATATCATTGTATGTGCGTATATATAATGGCATATTATTGGAATGTATATCTACATTGGAATATTGCTGCTAAGTCACTTCAGTCATGTCCAACTCTGTGCGACCCCAGAGACGGCAGCCCACCAGGCTCTGCCGTCCCTGGGATTCTCCAGGTAAGAACACTGGAGTGAGTTGCCATTTCCTTCTCCAATGCCTGAAAGTGAAAAGTGAAAGTGAAGTCACTCAGTCGTGTCCAACTCTTCACGACCCCATGGACGGCAGCCTACCAGGCTCCTCCGTCCATGGGATTTTCCAGGCAAGAGTACTGGAGTGGGGTGTCATTGCCTTCTCCACATTGGAATATTAGTGGAATATATATAGAAATATTAATGTGTGCACATATAATGGAATATTATTCAGCCATAAAAAATGAGGAAATCCTGCCATTTGTGACAACATGCAAGGATGGAGGGCATATGATAAGTGAAATAAGTCAGATAAAGACAGATAATATATGAGCTCACTTACATGTAGAATATAAAATAAGGAAAAAGAATCCCAAACTCACAGAATAAAAGATCAGATATGTGCTTAGAGGAAGGTTATCAAAGTACTTCCAGTTAAAAGATAAATAAGTACTGGTGATGTAATATGCAACATGATTAATATAATGCTGCTGTAAATTATATATGCAAATTTTTAGAGAGTAAATTCTAAGATTTCTCATCACAAGGAAAAATGATTTTTTACTTTATTCCTGTATGAGATGACAGATGTTCCCTAAACTTACTGTGGTCATCATTTCATAGTATATGTAAGTCATACATTTATCCTGTACATTGGAAACTCATACAGTCATGTGTGACAATTATACCTCAATAGACTGAAAAAAATGTTTAAAATATGTCTTTCAGTGGCACTGCACCTTACTATAGATATATAAAGTCAAAAGTGCAGTAGTTGCTGTACTCTGTGCTATATTTAAAACATATAACCAACAAGGACTTAATGTATAGCACAGGGAACTCTGCTCAATGTTATGTGGCAGCCTAAATGGGAGGGGAGTTTGGGGGAGAGTAGATACATGTATATGTATGGCTGAGTCCCTTTGCTCTCCGCCTGAAACTGTCATAGCATTGTTAATCGCCTCTACTCCAATATAAAATAAAAAGTTAAAAAAAAAAGAAGTGTCTACTGGGTAGAGTGAGCCACAGAGGAGGGGATGTTTGATTTGAACTGGAGGTGGGTGAGGTGAAACATACTAGAACAGGAAGCTCTGTTAGGATCCTACTTGTTGCAGGCGACCTGGGGTGGGGTTGGGTGGGTGTAGAAGTGGGGCTGGAGAGGAGTGGAAGTACTAAAGAAAGCACTGATAAGAAAAAAAGATCATTATCATTGAAAAAACTGCTGCCCCTTGGACAGCAAGGAGATCAAACCAGTCAGTCCTAAAGGAAAACCCTGAATGTTCACTGGAAGGACTGATGCTGAAGTATTTTGGCCTTCTGATGTGAAGAGCTGACTCGTTGGAAAAGACCCTGATGCTGGGAAAGATTGAGGACAGGAGGAGGGGACAGCAGAGGACAAGATGGTTGGATGGCCTCATCGACTCCATGGACATGAGTTTGAGCAAACTCTGGGAGAGAGTGAAGGACAGGGAAGCCTGGCGTGCTACAGTCCATGGGGTTGCAGAGTCAGACACAACTGAGTGACTGAACAACAACAATGTAGCATTTATTACATGCCAGACACGGTTCCAAGTGCTTGGTATATAACCCAACAAACTCACATCACAGGAGGTGTTACTAGCCCCTCTTTCCACCAGAGGGGAATGAGGCACCGAGTGAGTGACTGGGCAGTCATCAGCGTCGTAATGCTAGTAAGTGGTAGAGTCAGAACTTAGACTTGGGCTGGCTCCAGACTGAAACTCTGAGACTTCGTGGCTGGCCTGCTCACTGTTTGGTTGTGGATGTGTGGGTGTTAGAGAGAAGGAATGCTTGGAGTTCATCATCTTAGCGACTGCCATGCTCATCTTTTCATTTGACCTCAAGGGCAGAGACAGTGGTATCAGTACTGATGCTTACCCTAATATAAAAGATAGCATTCAATATTTATAGTCAGCCAAGGCCATTTATTTAAGCAGATGCAAAGGATGACATGAATGCTATTTATCTGTTGCAATACCATTTATAGGAAATGGTGGGTATTTCTGAATATAATTGTCATGCCTCTTTCAGTGCCCCCAATCCCATACAGCTCATAACTCACTCAACCTTTTCTTTCTGAATTGTAATAAAATGTCTTTGCCATAGTGTGTCATCTTTACCTGCAATTAAAATGGAATTAGGATCTATGAGTCAAAAAGCACATTTTAATTCTTTTCCAGTCCTCACCTCCATGAGCTATGGAATAAAATAACAAAAATGACAAGAGATGGTTGAAATGTGAATCTGGAGGTTAATTTCTGTGTCCCATTTCCAAAGTAAGCCAGAAAATATTCATATTAAAGAAGATTTAATTTTTAAAGAAAGTACATCTTCTTAAAAGATGGTAAGCCATTGATATACAATTGCTTATATGTCTCAAGTTATTTTAACAGTAAAAAGACTTCCAATTTATAAATTTCGTGTGCTGTACTTTAAAGCTTTATATATTTCCCCTGAAAGTACTCAGCAAACCATAGATGCAATAAAAAACAAATGTCTTAAATGCAAGACCGAATCAGTGCAATGCCTCTTGGTTTGGGATATATGATATATTGACTTGATGCATAACAGAAGCTATTTGTATTCTTTATTTATGGTCACTTAAATCTAATGCTTTAGAATCTAAGGGCAATTTTTGACTGATGTAGAATACCTAGGGGAACAGTTTTGGGGCATTTTGAAAGGTATTCACAGTCCTGGGCTTGAATGTCTTGTGGAGGAGGTCCCATCCTGGCTCGAGAGTGTCCCATAGTTCTAACACCTATTACCTCTGCCCTCGTTTTATGTTCACACCTCAACTGTGGTTGTTAACTGTTGGTGAGTGAGGCTTGGTGCTATCGCACTGATTGTAATCTGTGGCTTGATCACAGGATGCAGAGCCTTTTTGGAGAAGACCCTGACACGCAGTTGGCTGCCCCCAGGGGACCGACTCTCTCCTCTGGCTTCCCCGCTTTGAGTCACCCTCAGCATGATATCAGGGAAACCAGCAGTCCGTGCATCGATGGGAAGGTTTTGTTGATTTCTTTCTCCAGCCTGTCAGCTTGGCTGCAAGCTCGGTGACTCAGACATGGTTGGTTCCCTGTTGCGCGAGCAGGTGATGCTTCTGTGTGCTAACAGGCACTCTTCCTGACCTGCTGCCTCCTACAGCCTCTGAGATTCTTCTGCCGCCTCATCCAGTGTCCTGGGAGAGAGGAGACACTAACCGTTGTCTGGTATATTCAGAGAAAACCAGTCCACAGAGACTGTCTCTCCCATATCCACCGAGTCCCCTACTGAAACTCATTGGGAAATCTCTAGAGATAATTCTGGTAAAGCACTCTAGACTCTTATATAGAACAAAGCCTACAGGCCTTTTTACTGTCATCCTCATCATTATCTTCACAATCTCCAATCAGAGATCAAACATTTATTAAAGACCTAATTCTAGATGATTTTTCTATGTGATACTGAGTCAAAAATTAAACAGCCTAGATTCCTTCTATCTAGGATTACTCGTGCATTTGTGCTCAGTAGCTCAGTCGTATTCGACTCTTTACTGGAGTGGGTAGCCATTCCCTTCTCCAGGGGTTTTTCCCATCCCAGGGATCGAACCCAGGTCTCCTGCATTGCAGGGAAATTCTTTACCATCTGAGCCACCAAGGACACTGTCCACAGGACTTCCTAGGAGAGAATACTGGAGTGGGTTGCCATTTCCTACTCCAGGGGATCTTCGTGACCCAGAGATTGAACATGTGTCTCCTGCATTGGCAGGTGGATTCTTTACCACTGAGCCACCTGGGAAGCCCATGCAGGATTATAATCTAAAGTAAACCACTGGTATGGCCACTAACATATAGATATTACTGAAAGATGAAACCCATCTGCTAGCAGCCAGCATGGGGAACACACTTAAAAAGTGGGTCCCTGATTGGCGTATCAGAAGAGCTTTAAAGTATCTCAGAGAAAAGGAGGCAGTTCACCTTTCTCTGGTGAGCATTCAGGGGACAGTGGGAGGAGAGTTCACCTTCGCTGAGTCTCGGCAGTCCAGGAGAGTGTGGAGTTGATGGGTGTACCGGGACTTCTACGTGCTAGGCTTTTTTTGGGCTGTGCTGGGTCTTCAGTGTTGCACACGGGGTTTCTCTAGTTGCAAGAGCAGGGCCTATTCTCTAGTTGTGGTGCATGGGCTTCTCTTTGCAGTGGCTTCTCTTGTTGCAGAGTACAGGCTCTGGGTGTGCAGGCTTCAGTAATTGCAGCCCATGGGCACAGTAGCTGTGGCACATGGGCTTATATGCCCCACTACACGTGGGATCTTCCCAGACCAGGGATTGAATCCATGTCCCCTGCATTGCCAGGTGGACTCAAAACTAGTGGACCACCAGGGAAGTTCTATGTGCTCAGCAAGGAGTAAGGTTGAGTTGATTAAGTGAGCTTTGTCCAATTGCACCTGAGATGGTGGAAAGAGCTGCCGGGTTCCTGGCCCAGGCTTGGTTTGGATCACAACCCTGTTACCCGTGAGCTGTACAATCCAGGGCCAATCACACAGCCAGAAATTCTCAGCCTCATTTATCTGTCAAGTGGGAATAGGAACATGTACCCTGCCTAATATATCTGAAGTCTCTGGCATGGGCCACAAACAGTGATTACTGTTATCTCAACACATCAGAAGGGACAAAACAAGACCATCTGGAGGACCCACATGAAAAATCCTGGAGACTTGGATTTCAGCATGAATGCATGCTAAGTCGCTTCGGTCATGTCCGACGCTTTGTGACCCTCCAGGCGCCTCTGCCCATGGAATTCTCCAGGCAAGAATACTGGCATGGGTTGCCATGCCTTCCTCCAGGGGAGCTTCCCGATCGAGCGATCGAACCCCGTCTCTTACAGCTACCTGCATTTGGAGGCAGGTTCTTTACCACTAGTGCCACCTGGGAAGTCTTTCAGCATGAATACCTGTTTTCTAAAGATGGCGTGACTCCTGGCTTAAAATCTAGGTTTTGTGTTGTTCATCCGTCCATAATCTAAAGCAGAAGAAACTGTGTCTTTTATTTTTAGACTCTCAAAGCCCCGTTTTAAAATGAGTTAATGGAACAGTTTCTGCAGGGAAATTCGCCTGCTTTCACACTGGCTTTTGAGCAGTGCCTGTGGGGGCGGGAGGGCAGGGGCCCTGCAGCTGTGGGTTAGCTGAGAGCCCTCCACGCTCCCTCTCTGCATTCGGTCTGCTGAGGCCGAACCACAGCTTCCCTTTTTCTGTTTCCACACATTTCCACTGTAGCTGCAGGCGGCCCAGCCCGCAAGCAAGAGGCCCCGGGATGCAGAGGTTCTTTCTCTGCGCCTGGGCACTGAGCTGAGTTCCGTTACTGCTGCCCCCGCATTCAGAGCTGGTACCAGCAGGCAGGGAGCAGCCAACCAGATGCCTCGAGAGGGCTGTGGGCAGAACTGATGAAGGTGCCATAATTTCTGCTGCAGAAAACCCTCAGCCGGCCATGCTCCAACTTTTCGACTCCAGAAACCCTCTTTACTTCCTTTCTCTTCTCTTTCCTAGCAGCAACAAGGAGGCTGTGAGGAGGAGTGGATGGAGAGTCATCTGAATTCTAGTCCTGGCTCTGCCTTTGTGTCATCGTCAGTCCCCACCACCCCTCATGGATTTTTCATCAGTAAATGCTGAAAGTGGACATCGTGTGTATTGAAATGCCTGGGCCTTGAACTCTAAGGGCGTTTAAGACCTCCTTTCTCCCCTCCGTGGGGCCCTGTTCCTAGTGCACAGGACACCAGGTCTCCGCTTGTGTCTCAGCTCCCCTGACCGCCCAGATCCTGGCTGTTTGCCACCCACCTCCTGTGTGGAGCAGAGGGTGTTGAGAGCTTGTGCTCAGGCAGGAAGTGAGAGGAGTCAGAGCCTGTTGCAAACTCTCCATGGGGAGGATGGGGGTAGTGGAAAGTTTGCGCTCATTTCTGTTTGCCTGATGGAAATTGAGCCGGGTTGCTGGGAGCCAGAAAGCATCCCATAAACACAATTTCCGGGGCAGGAGTCAGGGGGCTCCACTCCCTGAAAATTCCACTGGTCTGCTTCAGGATTTTCGCATGAAACTTTTCAACACTTGAGTGCTTAGCTAAAGCTTGGCGCTGTTCCTCGGCCGCTGGCCTTCCTGTTGGACTGGCCGGGCTGCCAAAAATGGCTCATTGTGCTTTGGGGCAGTGAGGTTTGGTAAGACCTCTGATCTCATTCTCGCACTTTCCTCCTTACTGTCCAAACCTGAGCAATAAATCTAGTGCCTGAGGTAGAGCTGAAGAAGCTGAAGTTAAATCTGGATCAACACATGGGAGATGGAAGAAGGGATTAGAGAGATGTTATAAGAAACATCTCATTAAAGTGGCAACTTCATTATCTGGATATTCCAGATGAAACCTCTAGAATGGCTTGCTCCCTTGAACATAAATGCATCTAAAGACAGTGAGGAGGCTTCCCCGGTGGTGCTAGTGGTAAAGAACACTCCCCAGCCAGTGCACGAGATATAAGAGACATAGGTTTGATCCTTGGGTCAGGAAGATCCCCTGGAGGAAGGCATGGCAACCCACTCCAGTATTCTTGCCTGTAGACTCCCATGGACAGAGGAGTCTGGCGAGTTACAGTCCACAGGTTCACAAAGAATTGGATACGACTGTAATAACTCAGCACTCAGGAACACAAAGACAGATGCATCTGTATTTGTGACCCATGGTATTTTGCCTGGTGTCCAGTAATATGCTTTATGGAGGAAACATGTAAAATATGACCTGTAAACAGCTTTTAAAAATGATTTCTTAGAAATGACTGCCACCGATGGCCCTTAGCATGTGAGATGGCAGATGGAATCACATATCCGCCCCCTCTCCCTGAGTAAGGATGTGTGTAGAGATTTCTTTCATACTCCAGTGCATTTGTTAACTGAGAGTAGGAAGGATCATGGAACTTTATACCTTTGCTCGTTACTGCTCAAGGCTAAATTCAGCCCCAATCACTTCAGTTAGAGAAGTGAATTTAGACAGTTCCTTTAATGAGGCAGGAAGGGGAAATTCCATTTTCTGCCTGAGCTCAATGCAGTCTGCCCCAGGGCTGAGGGGTCCAGATGCAAATGAACATCCCCAGACCCACTTGGATTCTAGTGGAGCTGCGTCAGCAGACCTGAGGCTCAACCCTAACTAGAAAACAGATGCCATGAAAAAAGAACAGAATCTCCTCTGAAAAAGCTGCTGCCACAGCTTGCATGGCTACCATCTACTGTTGCAATGTCCCCTCCATCATGGCTCCCTGCTTCATCTGGTACCCTTCCCATGCGAGTGGAGCTGCCTGGCTTGGGAGACTGTCTTGAGAGTCCCTTGGACTGCAAGGAGATCAAATCAGTCAACCCTAAAGGAAATCAACCCTGAATATTCATTGGAAGGACTGTGATGCTGAAGCTGAAGCTCCAATACTTTGGCCACCTGATATGAAGAACTGACTCATCAGAAAAGACCCTGCCTGATGCTGGGAAAGATTGAAGACAAGAGGAGAAGGGGGTGACGGAGGATGAGGTGGTTGGATGGCATCATGGACTCAATGGACATGAATTTGAGCAAACTTTAGGAGATAGTGAAAGACAGAGGAGCCTGACGTGCTGCTGTCCATGGAGTCACAAAGATTTGGACACAATTTAGCTACTGAACAACAACAGCAGATATAAATAATGACACTAACATCTGCACTTAAGCCTGGAGCAGAATCGTCTGCTCTCAGATTGGTCTCAGCAAGGGAGAAGTAGGAGGTTGTCTTCATCTGGCTTCCCCCTCCTTCTCTTTCTTCCCTCTTGTCAGTTCTCTTCTCCCAGTCACCTCCTTCTCTCCTGTTATCATCTGTGTTCTCTTGTCTTGCCAATTGCACCTAGTAGGCGAACGGGCAGCTCACCTGGAGCATCTGTCTCCCAATCCAGTGAAGTTTATGGTTTGAAAGAAAGCCCTGGGGAGAGGGCAGTGCTTGTTCCTGAAGAATGGACTTTTGAACTGATGGTTTAGTGGGTGCCCTGCTTACTAATTGTAGGGTCAATGAGATACTGTTGCACAAGGTTGCCTCCAGATGCCTGTCCTTCTGATCAGACCATCTAGGTCGTTTGCCACATCGGGGGTAGGGTTGGCCCTGACAATAATTAATTTTCGTCCTTCCTTCAGAGTAGGAGGACCCAAGAAGGGGAACTGTTGACATACAGCTGACCGCCCTGGGGGACAGTTTCTTCAGACATTTACAGAGTTTCATTTGGCGTCTATTTTTAGCACAGGGTTCAGATGTGGTACTAACTATAGGGCGCTGGGTGTCTTAGCTCGGCTGGCTATAACAGAATGCCACAGACTGGGTAGTTTAAACAGTAGACATTTATTTTTGATCATTCTGGAGATTGGAAGTTCAAGGTCAAGATGCTGGCTGATTTGGTTCCTGTTCCCTGGTAGCTCAGTGGTAAGAATCCACCTGCCAATGCAAGAGACATGGATTTGATCCCTGGGTCAGGAAGATCCCCTGGAGTAGGAAATGGCAACCATTCCAGTACTCTTGCCTAGGAAATCCCATGTACAGAGGAGCCTGGCAGGCTACAGTCCATGGGGTTGGAAAAGAGTCAGATACCACTTAGCAGCTAAACAACCAACACAACAAGGAGTCAATCCCTGGTTTGCAGACAGCTACCTACTTGTGGTGTTATGTCCACACATGGTGGGGCGGGGAGGGTCAGGTCGAGGGGAGAGGATTTGGGGGAGGGGGAGTCTCTCCTTTTAAGGGCACTAATCGTGTTACGAGGACCTCACCCTCATGACCTATCTAAGCCTAATCATCTCCCCAAGGCCCCACTTCCAAAGACCATCACGTTGAGGGTTAGAGCTTTAATATATGTGTTTGAGGGGGACACAAATGTTCAATCCATAACACTGGGGAAATTGTGTGACATCTCTGGGTCTTAGTTTCTTTATCTTCAAAATGCAGATGATGATAAGACCTGCTCACAGGCTGCTTTGGGGGACAGGATGAGATGGTGTGTGCAAAATGCCTGGGACTTGGTAAAGATGTCATCACTGGTAGCCCTTTGCTTTCTCTCATCTTAGCAGTGTTTCTCAGTAGTACACTACTCTAGTATCTTAGCATCATAAGAATTTAGAGCAGAAAAGAGCCCCGGAAAGGGTCTCATCTAGCTCTCTCACTGTTTAGATAAGGAACTAGGATGAAAGTGTGAAAAAAAAAAAGGCTTCCCAGAGCTGTACTGGCTGCACCAGATCAAGGAGCCAGTATTCTGAATCCCAGTCTATTGTTATTTCAGCAACCTTCCTGTGCTTCAGGTACCAGTTGTTCTTTTAGTTACCAAATCTGCCATTTCAGACTTCCTTTTGTCAAGGAATTTGTGCTTATTAAGTCATCTTAATAAAAAGAATATTTGTCTCCTAGAAGAAAGTTGAATACCTCAGGATTTGCAGATGCAGCCATCAAATGATTAGTATTTGCATCAAAAACAGGCCAAATATATTCTTCCCCAAGGAAAAGCAACACTAGTTCCTCTAAGCAGAGGTGACAACCTGAATGAAAATATCGCATGGTCCTTAAGATTGTGTTATAGCAATATTGTGTATTCCTGTGCTTAGTTGCTCAGTTGTGTCCAACTCTTTGCAACCCCATGAATTGTAGCCTGCCAGACTCCTCTGTCCATGGAATTTTCCAGGCTGCAATACTGGAGTGGATTGTCATTTCCTCTTCCTGGGGATCTTTCTGACCCAAAGATTGAACCCTCATTTCTTGCATCTCCTGCACAGGCAGATTCTTTACACTGCACCATCTGGGAAGCCATGCCAACTGAATGTAAAGTTCCAGAGAATAGCAAGGAGAGATAAGAAAGCCTTCTTAAATGAACAATGCAAAGAAGTAGAGGAAAGCAACAGAATGGGAAAGACTAGCCTTCTCTTCAAGAAAACTGGAGATATCAAGGGAACATTTCATGTAAGAATGGGCATGATAAAGGGAAGAAATGGTAAGGATGTAACAGAAGCAGAAGAGATTAAGAAGAGAAGGCAAAAATACATAGAAAAACTATATAAGAAAGGTCTTAATGACCTGGATAACCATGATGATGTGGTCCCTCACCTGGAACTGGACATTCTTGCATGAGAAGTCCTGTGGCCTTAGGAAGCATTGCTACAATCAAAGCTAGTGGAGGTGACAGAATTTCAGCACAGTTATTAAAAATCCTTAAAGGTGATGCTGTGAAAGTGCTGCACTCAATATGCCAGCAAATTTGGAAAACCCAGCAGTGGCCACAGGACTGGAAAAGTCAGTTTTCATTCTAATCCCAAAGAAGGGCATTGCCAAAGAATGTTCAAACTACCATGAAATTGTGCTCATTTTACATACTAGCAAAGTTTTGCTCAAAATTCTTCAAGTTAACCTTCAGTAGTATATGAACTGAGAACTTCCAGATGTACAATCTGGGGTTTAGAAAAGGCAGAGGAACCAGAGATCAAATTGCCAGCATTTGTTGGATCATAGAAAAAGCAAGGGAATTCCAGAAAAATATATACTTCTGCTACATTGACTATGCTAAAGCCTTTGACTGTGTGGATTACAACAAACTGTGGAAAATTCTTGAAGGTATAAGTGTACCAGACTACCTCACCTGTCTCCTGATAAACTTGTATACATGTCAAGAAGCAATAGTTAGCACCAGACAATGAACAACGGACTGGTTCAAAATTGGGAAAGGAGTACAACAAGGCTATATATTGTCACCCTATTTCTGTAACTTATATGCAGAGTACACATGCAAAATTCTGGGCTGGATGAATTACAAGCTGGAATCAAGATTGCCAGGAAAAATATCAATAAC
Organism: Oryx dammah; assembly: GCF_014754425.2. Classification (NCBI taxonomy): domain Eukaryota; kingdom Metazoa; phylum Chordata; class Mammalia; order Artiodactyla; family Bovidae; genus Oryx; species Oryx dammah. The sequence goes on along the minus strand of NW_024070208.1, from coordinate 51,819,615 downwards.
CTCAGATATGCAGATGATACCACTCTAATGGCAAAAAGTGAAGAGGAAGTAAAGAGCCTCTAGATGAGGGTGAAAGAGGAGGGTGAAAAAAATGGTTTGAAACTCAACATTCAAAAAACTAAGATCATGACATTTGGTCCCATCATTTCAAGGGGAAAAAAGTGGAAGAAGTGACAGATTTTATTTTCTTGGGCTCCAAAATCACTGTGCACTGTGACTGTAGCCATGAAATTAAAAAATGTTTGCTCCTTGGAAGAAAAGCTACGACAGCATATTAAAAAGCAGAGACATCACTTTGCCAACAAAGGTCTGTATAGTCAAAACTATGGTTTTTCCAGTAGTCATGTATGGATGTGAGATTTGGATCATAATGAAGGCTGAATGCCAAAGAATTGATGCTTTCAAATTGTGGTGCTGGAGAAGACTCTTGAGAGTCCCTTGGACAGCAAGGATATCAAACCAGTCAATCCTAAAGGAAATCAGTCCTGAATATTCATTGGAAGGACTGATGCTGAAGCTGAAGCTCTAGTACTTCGGGTACTTGATGTGAAGAACCGACTCATTGTAAAAGACCTTGATGCTGGGAAAGACTGAAGGCAAAAGTAGAAGTGGGTGGCTAATGATGAGACAGTTGGATGGCATCACCGACTCAATGGACATGAATTTGAGCAAACACCGGGAGATGGTGGAGGACAGACTTGGTGTGCTGCGGTCTATGGGATCGCCAAGAGTCAGACATGATGACAACAGCAATTGGCAATATTAACTTTAGAAATAAAACATTTCACATACAACCACCATGAGTCTTAAGAACCTCGTCTGACCTTATCAACATGATGAAGAATGAGAAAAGGTATGACATCCAAGTGTGGGAGAGGGAGTAAAGGACAAGTGAGTGTTGGATGCAGGGAATCAAGAGAGGTCTATGTTGGTACTAATCTTTCAGACTCTGTGCTGGGAAGGCAGAAGGCACCCATCTTCCCCAAGTTAATGCATTAATTTCTAGAGACATGTGTGTTCCTGTTGTGGTGATGAATGGCTAGAAATCCTATAATCCTAAAATCTGAATTCTCGTACTAACTTCAAGGCGAAACCCACAAAGTAAATTGCTTTCAGTCTGTATTCCATGTGGTATTCAAAATCAGAGAGGCTGGGCTGGCTAGAGGAGACATTTGTGAGGATCTTGAATGTTGCATGGCTCAGTGTAAATGCAGATGCTGGCTTTTTTGTTTATCCCTCAATATCCCATGAGTTTAAATCCCCAAGAGATGAATTCACTTACCTGTGCTAAGGAAGGAGCAGGATCCTATGATCCTTGTCCCCAGTGTCCTCTGCCTGCCTTTTATCTGTAGAAAAACTGTAGCCAAAGAGTAAGTTTAATCAAAGAAGTGAGAACATGAAGAAACAAAGGAAAACAGTCAAAGGAGACCAAGTAATAATTTACTCATTAAGCATAGTCAAGGACCTTTAGTTCCTTCTCATGGGGTATAGATAATATTCTGAGCCATGTCCTGTGAGCTGTCTTATAGATACTGAAATCCCCACCAGGTGGGAGAAGTTAACTACTAGATGATGAGACGGTAGCTATGACATAAACTGCTACAATTGTGAGAACTGACCTCAAGAAATGGAAACAAACCAACCTTGGAGCTGAAGAGTAACTGTACTTAAAACAATGAAGATGATGCTGGTCCGACCACCAATGACCAATTTCAAGATGACTGTCAGAGCTGACTGTGCTGTTTCTGCATGCAGCCCACTCCCTCAGCCTATAAAAGCTCTTGCCCACTAATTGTCAGTGGGGAGGTACGGGATTGGCTTTTGGACAGGAATATTCCCCTTTCCCCCAGCTGCCAGCATATAAACTAAAGCAAACTTTCCTTTCCACTAACCTTGCCTCTTCACTGACTTTTGAGTGGCAAGCAGCCAGACCTCACTTTTGGTTACACTAAGAACACTTAGAACATGAAGTATCAGAGCCTACGAAGGGGAGGACTTGGCCTTGCTCAAGGAGAAAGCCCCCAAGGGAATGTAACTTTGAGGGGTTGTTTGGCCCTAAGCCTGGCAGCCCTCCTGGTGACACTTCTAACCTCCTTTCTATGTAACCAGGGCAATTATTTATATGCATATAGTGTAACTGAACTATATTTCCTCCAGCTAGTCAAAGCTTAACTTCACACTATTCTTCTCATTTCAACTCTTACTCTGCCTTTCTCCTCCCAATTCCTGTTTTTTATTTCAGTGGTCGCCTGTGGGTCTACTCATTGTTGAAACAACTTGAGAAAGTGAAATGGACTTATCACCGGCTACTCTGACTTGTGTGTGATACAATCTTATCTTGGACAAAATGAAATGCATGCTTAACCTGTTTTCTAAGAAATGAGTCATTTCTGGGTGTGTTTCCAAGAAAGGTCGATTTAATAACAAAGGTGTTTATTTTTATGTACTCTGTAATATATTTGTCTTAATAATAGCATTTTACTTTATGGTCCTGCATCAGGCAGGGGAAGAATGTGACAATTTCCTACCAGATGAGGGGAAAGAATCTAGACCATGAGAGTACTGATAACAAAGATGACAGAAGATGGCTTTTGTGATAATAACAATAACAGCAGTAATAGGGTCCCTGTATATATGTATATTGGGCTTCCCTGGTGGCTCAGTGGTAAGAAATCTGCCTGCCAATGCCGGAGATGCAGGTTTGATCCCTGGGTTGGGAAGATCTCCTGGAGAAGGAAATGGCAACCCACTCCAGTATTCTTGCCTGGAGAATCCCATGGACAGAGAAACCTGGTGGGCTACAGTCCATGGTGTCCCAAATGAGTCAGACATGACTTAGCAACTAAACAACAGCAACCATATATGCGTACCACTTCCCATCTATTATGGTGTTTGACCTTCAGGACAACTTTGTGAGGCAGCTGAGAAGGCTACATTGTTTGTCTTAATTATACAAGTGGGAACTGGAGAATGCTTCCTTTTGAATGAATTTTCTGTTTATGGTGGGGAGTGACGTCACATAGGTGGTATAGGAGATTTTGGAAATTCAAGCTGCTATTGATTTGGAATCCAGATTCTCCCACATATCTATCTGCTATGTAACAATCAGTGTCTCCCACTAACACTATGACCAGAATGACATCATCGACCTACCGGGAAGAAGTTAGTTTATTAATGATTGTTGTTGAGTTCCTATTATGTGCAGGTCACCCTTCCAAATTCTAGGGAAAGATTTATAGACGTGATTCTTGCTTTGGAGGTCACAGGTAGTGGAAAAAATTAACTAAAGGGGGGCTTCTTTTCATTGAAGTAATCATCACTGTTCTGCATGTGGGGTTTAAAGATAAATTAGACATAATCCATAACTTCTAGGAACTCTTTCTTGATGTTGAAGATAGAAGCATGAATAAGATACTGTTCTATACTTGACGGGTCCAATCAAGTAAATGCTGCTAAGTCACTTCAGTCGTGTCCGACTCTGTGCAACTCCATAGACAGCAGCCCACCAAGCTTCCCCGTCCCTGAGATTCTCCAGGCAAGAATACTGGAGTGGGTTGCCATTTCCTTCTCCAATGCATGAAAGTGAAAAGTAAAGTGAAGTTGCTCAGTCGTGTCCGACTCTTAGCGACCCTGTGGACTGCAGCCCACCAGGCTCCTCCATCCATGGGATTTTCCAGGCAAGAGTGCTGGAGTGGGGTGCCATTGCCTTCTAATAATGATAGCTTCTAGTGACTGATGATCTACTGTGTACCAGGTGCTGTGCCAAATGCTTTGATTCTTCTCCTTAAACATTAGGCTTTGTGACTTTGTCCTAATATTTAATTAGGACTAGTGATCCCAATCACAGAGAAGTGTTTAGGGTCATGGAAATAAAGTGAGCTGATATTGATCACTTGGGCAGAATACTTTGGGGAAAGGATCAAACTTAGTGTGACTCTAAAGCTGGCCTATTTCCTCTGTACAATAATATAAAATCCTGTTGTTGAGTAAAGTTTTATCATCAATAAGGAACAGGTTCTCTTCTACCATCTGTATTGTTTCAGAAGCTCTAGTGATAAATGGTATAAGAAAGCACGTGGCCTCTATGGTGGGCATCTCAGAAAGAAGATTGACTAAGATAGATTCATCACTGTAACAAACAAATTTGAGTAAAGAATGTAGAATCGCTCAAAGACAATAGAAGTTTACTTCTCACTCGTGTGACACCCTAAATGGTTTGATTGAAGGCTCCTAGTGGTGATTCAGGGACCCAGGCTCCTTCTATCTCGTGGCTCTGCCATCCACCCCACGTGGCTTCCCAGGTATTTGTGTTTGTTACATCAGACTAGTGGATGGGGAAAGAGTGAAGATTACTGTGCTTGGAGTTTCATGGGCCAGATTTCCCACTGCCGCTCAGCCCTCATAATCCACTAATTAAAATTCAGTCTTGTGGCTGTAACTAACTCTGCGGGAGCTGGGAGGGGAGTTCCAGATGTGTGCCCAGGTGAGAAGAGGGAAATGACTATTGATCTTTGCCAGAAAATGATCTCACTGCACCTCAGTACCAAAAAGCATCACTAACTCGGCAGCACAAGGCTGTCCTGTGGAAGACAGTATGCTGCCTTGGTTATAGCCTCAGCATAGTGGCCTGGAAGTTCTGGTTGGATGATTTTGTAGGGAAAAGTAGGGAGGAGATTTCCAAAGGAGAGAGAAGGAAAGGTGAGGACAGGTGAGATTTGGCACCCTTCACGTTTCCAGAGTCCTCCTCTCATCTCTAAACTCATGAGGCTCTTGCTGGCATTTAGCTGATGTCTCTGCACTTAAAACAGCTTCTCAGTGGAGTATGCGAGTGTCTTCCTCAGTAGCTTTGCTATGGACTGTGCGGAGCTGCAGAAGACCATCCGGACCTCGTGTTGAAGACAGAAAGATGGGACCTCAGCTCTCATTTTATGATCTAATGTTCACGTGGCCTTTCAGGATCAGACTCACAGGACCCTGCAGTCAGCAGGTTAGGGTGGCAGAAGGATGAGGAAGGTGGATCTTTGGAGCAAAACCAGAGCATGTTATTTTTCCTTTTCCCCAGATCTCTATTCTTTCCCTCATTTCTCTTCACTGAGCGTGAACTTTCTCTGAGAGAATATTTGTGCAGATCTCCTACCTCAAGGATTCCCCTCCATCATCCAAGTTATGAAAAATGTCAGCTAGGGACATGCTGAGCAGAAGCTCCGTGGGGAGAAGAGTTATAAGACCAGCCCTCTGGCACAGCTACGAATGGGTGACATTATTTGGGTCTCTTTTGCCTTTCTTTTCGTTATATGTCCCAGATAGGTCCCTTTCTCTCTTTCTTGGCTGTAAAAATATCTGATGATAGCTGTTACGTGGGGTGGGTTTTGTATTGTGTCTGGCAGCTCTTCACACATCTTCAGAGCAAATCCCCAGTGACAGGATTTCTGGCTCCTCAGCAACTTGCTGGGAGTTAGAGCCTGGGCAAAGCCTTCTAGGTACCCTCCAGTAGTTATAGATGGATTCTGAAGATTCATATTCTTGAAATCAGTTTTTCTTTTTCCAGTGACACTGGGTGATTTTATCTGAGCCCTGGGTGGGGTTGCTTTACCTACGTGTTGAGTGCATGCTAAGACTCTTTGCAACCCCATGGACTGTAGCCTCCCAGGCTCCTCTGTCTATGGGATTCTCCAGGCCAAGAAAAGTGGAGTGGGTGCCATTTCTTCCTCCAGGGGATTTTCCTGACCGAAGGATCGAACCCTCGTCTCTTACACCTGGTGCACTGGGAGGTGGGTTCTTTACCCCAGTGCCACCTGGGAAGCCCATCGTTTCCCTGTAACATGAAACAAATCACTGAGGAAATTTGGAAAAGTTCTCAGCTACCCCAAATCACTTTATGGGTCTGAAAGTCTCATCTTTAGGCAATGTACTGAGTTAAGCACCTGGTAAATTGTGATTATTCAGTGGCAGAGGTGCTAGAGTTGGAGCCTTCGATCTACACTCAACCCTGAGAACAGAGATTCTCAACATTTTTGCCTTCTAGACTGACAGCACACTGCAAGAGGTTGGGGGTCTCCCCACAGCACAACAAGCAAGCATCGATTGCAGAGCAGTTGCTATTATTACCTAGTGACACTTCACGGGGTCCAGGAACGTCTGCCCCTTTATCACACTGCTCACTGGTTTGCTCCAGTGGTGTCTGTTTTGGTGGACTTACCGCTTGCCCGAACTCCTTCTCATATTCACACAAGGCAAAAATTCTTGTGGGTTCTAGTGCAGCGGTCTCCAACATTTTTGGCACCAGGGAAGACAATTTTTCCATGGGCTGGGCGGAGGGAGATGGTCTTGGGATGATTCAAGCACATTGCATTTACTGGGTGCTTTATTTCTATTATTATTACATCATCACCTCCACCTCAGATCAGCAGACATTAGATACTGAAGGTTGGGGACCCCTGTTCTAGTGAACCGACAGTCTTTATCTGGATAATATTCCTCCCTCTTTTCCACAGCAAATTGTCTTCTTCTCAATGAGATTTAAATTAAAATACAAAGGCATATCCATGCAAGGTCCACAGTGACTGAGAACCAGTTCAATAAAGGGTGGAATAGGGACTTCCTTGGTTGTCCAGTGGTTAAGACTCTGTGCTGCCAAGGCAGGGGCACATGGGTTCGATCCCTGGTCAAGGAACTAAATCCCACATGCCACAGCTGAGACCCTGTGCAACCAAATTAAAAAAAAAAAAAAAGAATTGAATATACAAAGAGGAGCACGGAATAGCTAAGCAGTAGTACAAGGCTACTTTTTGTCAGTATTATAGAGGGTATTGTGGGTTGATTGCATCTCCCCAAAAGATATGTTGACATCTTAACCCCTGGACTGTGAAGAAGGGTGAGCACTGAAGAACTGATGCTTTTGAACTGTGGTGTTGGAGAAGACTCTTGAGAGTCCCTTGGACTGCAAGGAGATCCAACCAGTCCATTCTGAAGGAGACCAGCCCTGGGATTTCTTTGGAAGGAATGATGCTAAAGCTGAAACTCCAGTACTTTGGCCACCTCATGCGAAGAGTTGACTCATTGGAAAAGACCCTGATGCTGGGAGGGATTGTGGGCAGTAGGAGAAGGGGACGACAGAGGATGAGATGGCTGGATGGTATCATGGACTCGATGGACGTGAGTCTGAGTGAACTCCGGGAGATGGTGATGGACAGGGAGGCCTGGCGCACTGAGAATCACGGGGTCGCAAAGAGTCAGACACGACTGAGCAACTGAATTGAACTGAACCCATGAATGTGACCTTATTTGGGAACAGAGCTTTGGCAATGAAATCAAATAAAGATGAGGTCATCCCGGGTTCTGGTGGGGCCCTAATTCAATGACAAGTGTCCTTATAAGAGGAGGCAGCTTTGCACACAGGGGCACAGAGACACATGAGGAGACTGCCACGTGACAACAGAGGACCAGATTGGAGTGACAGAGCTGCAAACCAAAAAACGCCGAGCAACCCGAGCCAGCAGGAGAGGAGAGAGGCAGGAGAGAGGTTCTCCTTGGAACCGCCAGAAAGAACCAACTGTGATATCAGACTTCCAGATTCCAGAGCTACGAAAGAAAAATATTCTGTCTGAAGCAACTTAGTTTGTTTTGCTTTGTTATGACAGTCCTACAGGCTACTAACACTTTGGGTAGTGCTGAAATGTCTTCCCTGCCTGCTACAGGTGTGCCTGGTGTTCATGGAAACCCTGGAAATGTCTGCTGGTGGGAAAGTGCTTTTGCTATAATATTGCTCCCTCTTGGAGCTAAGACAACTCTCTCTCCCTTCCCTCCTTCCTTCTCCATCTCTCCTACCATCTTAAAGGTCACTCATTGGTAAAAAGCATCACAGTGATACATGTACTTTCTTTAAAAATATGTGCTGACAGGGATCTATGGTTTTCTCTTACCTTTTCAATTGCTGAAATTTTTAGTGAGGCCCTTTCTTGCCAATACTGCAGGGCTTCAATCAAATAGTATTTGAAGTCTTTCAAAGACCTACAAGATTGAAAAAGATTCCAGCCTTCTAGAATGAGGATAATCGGTTTCATACACCTTCCTCATTCCTATAAATATCCCCCTTTGCTTGCTGGCTAGAACTGTGAGAGAGGAGGGGACCAGTGTTCGGAGGAGATGAGAGGGCTTGGTAGTTCAGGGCAGCGTGGAACACAGGACCTGGCATTTTGTAGATTACACCGATTTCCTGATTATCCCAGAAAAGTCTGTTGAATCCAAGGTGCCTGTTAAAACTAACCCAGCAGTCCCACTGTTGCCTTTGATATTTAGAATGGAGGACTCCTCTTAATGGAGGAGTCCAATCAAGAATGTGGTCACTTTAATCAAATAAAGATTAAGGGCAAGCAAAGACAAAAATAGTACCAAAACTGATTTCTGGAAGATAATTAAATCAGACTTACAGCACAGGGAGAGAAGGGATATTGTAAGTTTATAAAAGAGAAGACCTTAAATTCTGCAACATTAAGTTGATGCTCTGCATCAACAAAGCGAATAAATCCCCTCTTTGCTGAGTGATGTAGGGGAATCAGGATAGTAAGTCTCTATTAAAAAAGATCGCAAGGGTGAACAATGAAATTTCCTGAGCCATTGAGTATAACATGCTACACATACATTGAATAGTTGGATGAAATGTTTTTCAAACTGGCTGCATACAATACAAAATTTTTCAACACAGGGAGGTAACTCACTTCGTTGCTGTTGGAATAAGTGTTAGTCACTCAGTCGTGTCTGACTCTTTTGCAACTCCATGGGCTATGGCTCCCTGTCCAGGCAAGAATACTGAAGTGGGTTGCAATACTCACTGAAAACTCCTGTTAACGAAATTTCAGAATATATCACTAGATACATGTCTGTGTGTGTCATGCCTGGGAAAGATGTTTTCTTAGCACTTGTCATTTCCCCTGGAGAGAGTTCACGGCAGCCTTCCTGCCTGGAAATTCAACTTCCCTGGATCCTCTTTACTCATTGATCAACAAGATGCATCTATCCATATATACTCATTGCCCCAAATTAAATAATATATTTAATTGTGTTCCTATTTAGAGTTTGTTTCATCAGTAACTGAATGGTCAGAATTCTTGGACTGTAGTCAAGAGAAACTGACTTTGGGCAATTTTAGAAGGGAATCTCCTGGAAATTGACCAGGAGCTCAGCAAATCAGTTGGAAAGCTAAGAACAGGAATTGGTAATAGTTACTACTTAAGGCTGCTCTGAAGGGCTGAGAATGTTTCCAGACAAGGCACAATCATGTCAGGGAACCATAGGTGGAAAGAATGATTTCAAGTTTCCTCCATCCCAGAATCTCTAACATAACATGCAAATACTGGAAGACAGTAGCTGATTCCCTGGGCTTCTGACTCTTGAAAGTGTGAGGAATGCTGATTTATTTGACATTCCTAGAGAGAGGCAGGCAAAGGATTCACTCTTCCCTCAGTTGGTAAAGAACCTGTCTGTAATGCAAGAGACCTGGGTTTGATCGTCAGGTTGGGAAGATCCCCTGGAAGGAAATGGCAACCCATTCCAGTATTCTTGCCTGGAGAATCCCATGGACAGAGGAATCTGGCAGGCTACAGTCCACGGGGTCACAAGAGTCAGACACCACTAAAACGATACCACTGGAAAGAAGTCATTCTCAAAAAGAAAATTTGTGTTTTATAGAAAGGATAAGTGGATGCTGAGTTGCCAAAAATATTAAACACACATGCACACAACTATCTACCAAAATAACTTCTATTTATGTTTATATCTGATTGTTTTATGTATATGCATTTGTATATATGCTGTGCATAGATTTTTTGCCACTTTGTGATGGTACTTTGCAACGATAGTGCTTAATTAATACTTCACAAAGTTTTACAAATTTCATGTAGATTTTTGAAGGCTATGAAACACTCCTTTGATGATTGTCTTTTGGGAATAATATTCCCTAATCTGAATGAGGAGATCCAACCAGTCCATCCTAAAGGAGATCAGTCCTAGGTGTTCATTGGAAGGACTGGTGCTGAAACTGAAACTCCAGTACTTTGGCCACCTCATGAGAAGAGTTAATTCATTGGAAAAGACCCTGATGCTGGGAGGGATTGGGGGCAGCAGGAGAAGGGGACAACAGAGGATGAGATGGCTGGATGGCATCACTGACTCGTTGGACATGAGTTTGGGTAAACTTTGGGAGTTGGTGATGGACAGGGAGGCCTGGCGTGCTTCGATTCACAAAAAGTAGGACACGACTGAGTGACTGAACTGAACTGAACTGAACTGAACTGAATCTGAATGACTTCTTATTTAGAGTCTAGCAGAGAAGGAATGAGGGTAATATATTGACTCGAAAGTACAACTGCTGATTTATGGGGTACTTCAATAGTGACTTGGAGATGAACAGATCATTAATTGGCTAATTGTTGAAAATAAGTGAAAGTGAAAGTCACATCTGACTCTTTGTGACCCCATGGAGTATACAGTCCATGGAATTCTCCAGGCTAGAATACTGGAATGGGTAGCCTTTTACCTCTCCAAGGGATCTTCCCAATCCAGGAGTAGAGCCCAGGTTTCCCACATTGCAGACAGATTCTTTACAAGCTGAGCCATGAGGGAATTGTTGAAAAGGTAAATGGAAACACATAGCGAGGGGCTGAGATTACTGAAACACCAGCCCTTTTAACATATTCATGAAAAAGATTGAAAGTGTGCAGGGATCTGGCCTATGAGACAAAGTAGGTGGTTGGAAAGGAAGAGGTAAATGAATATGTAATCACCTAGTCTAGGTCATTTTTTAAAAAGGTTTTTAAAAATTTTACTTATTTTTAATTGAAGAATAATTGGTTTACAATTATTACAATTATTGAGTTGGTTTCTGCCAAACATCAACATGAATCAGCCATAGCTATACAAAGAATTTTTTTGATGTGGATCATTTTTAGTCTGTTAAATTTGTTACAATATTGCTTCTGTTTTATGTTTTGGGTTTTTGGCTTTGAGGCCTGTGGGATCTTAGCTCCCTGACCAAGGATCAAACCTGTACCCTCTGCGCTGGGAAGTGGAGTCCTAACCACTGGATTTACAGGGAAGTCCCAGGTTATTTTTAAGACTTGTGAAGCTAAACTCAAAATTATCAGATTTTACACTTGACAAGTATATCTTTTGTCTTGTTTCTAGAAAAAGAAGACAGTTGTTATTTAGCTATATTTATGCTAAAGCTGAAACTCCAGTATTTTGGCTACCTCATGCGAAGAGTTGACTCATTGGAAAAGACTCTGATGCTGGGAGGGATTGGGGGCAGGAGGAGAAGGGGACAACAGAGGATGAGATGGCTGGATGGCATCACTGACTTGACGGACGTGAGTCTGAGTGAACTCTGGGAGTTGGTGATGGACAGGGAGGCCTGGCGTGCTGCAATTCATGTGGTCGCAAAGAGCTGGACACGACTGAGTGACTGAACTGAACTGATGGGTAAACATCATTATCAAATTCAATATAGATACTGAATTTTTATTTAATTAAAAAAGTAGGGTTATCACATTAAATTCTTAGACAAACACAATTAAGAGGTCTGTTTTTTGAAACAGTGGTTGCTATGAAAGGATATTCTAACATTTTGAAAACATTGGCATCTGTGATTAAAACAAACTGAATCGAAGTTATATTTTGGATCTTGAGTTTTTGTCAGTGTTTTAAGACCTATAGTCATTGATACATATTGTCTGCAAATGAAATGTTTTCAGTAGAAGAGGGTGGGCATTCACTCCTAGTAAAAGTTTCTAATAGAGTTACATGTTATTTATTTGGGTATACAAAATGAAATGTGCTTTTCTCTATGTAATTTCCTTTAAAATCCAGTAAAGTTGTGGCTTTATTTTTTCACAATTCTGCCATGATGGTGTTCAGTTGAGATTAGTCTCTATTGTTTTCCTTGGCTCTCCAGTGGTGGGTCTTACTTTATTTCCTATAAGGCTGATGGTATGTAAGAAAGGCAGGGTGGGGCCTTCCCTGGTAGTCCAGTGGTTGGGACTCTGTGCTTCTACTGCAGGGGGCATGAGTCCCATCCCTGGTCGGGAAAGTAGGATCCCACTTGCTGTGTAGCACAGCCAGTAAATAAATAAATGAGCAAAAAAGATCCATTTATTTGGGAAAAAAAATCATTAAAAAAAAGAATGACAAGATGATCTATCCTGGAGACCAGCTTTTACTTTACTGATAGGTGGTTATATGAGCTAAGCCTAAAATAGGAAGTGGATAGTAATATATTTGGTGGACTCCAAGGTGAAAAGTCAACAGGTTCCATATCACTATAATTTCCTCAATGAAGGAATCTTCAGCCATGACATTCACATATTTTGTGTAGTCTTAAAAGCAGCAATGCATATATAGAAATGTGAGAATCGCAAGCAAAATCTTAAGCTAGTGTTCTTAACATGAGATCAGTAGTCCCTGGGACCTGCAGGAAGAAGATCGTAAGAGAGAGCTTGAACATAAGAGAGAAAGAAAAGGTGGGATGCTATGCTTTGGGAGGGGTGGGCTGAACTTTTTTCTCCGAGCTTCTTATACCATCCCACTCCCACTGTGCTCCCTCCCATTCCTCACAAATCCCCTGAAACCTTCATCCATGGGGGTGGCTGCTATACCTGAACTTAAAGGCTTTTCTTCTATTATTCTCACAAAGTCTCCCTAGAGTAGGCTAATATTATCACCATTTTACAGATGAAGGAACATATGTCACTAGCCCACAATTATAAAGAAAATGGCAAAGCAGAGATTAGAAAATTGTTCTGTGCTTAGTTACCGAAAAAAGATTCACGATATTCATGTGATTAATCCCAGAGTTAGTGCTGTGAAAGTTTAGAGATATCTGGAAAATTGCACTCCCCCCACCAGGATTTTTTTCTTTTTTTCCCCCTAAAATTGTTTCAGTGAGAAACTTACCAGTGATCTTAGAAAATGAGAGAAAAAAAAAAAAGTCCTTCCCACGCTGGAACACTAAAAAATAGGTTTTCCTACCTTGATCCAGGAGACATAAGAGACACAGGTTCGATTCCTGGGTTGGAAAGATCCCCTGGAGGAGGGCACGGCAACCTGCTCCAGTATTCTTGCCTGGAGAATTCCTCGGACAGAGGAGCCTGGAGGGCTACAGTCCACAGGGTTGCAAAGAGTCGGACACAATGGACACAACTTAGCACATGCACACACCTTAATCCAGAAAGAGTGAAAAGGTGGATACACCTGTCTTGAGACCCAGTATTTTGGAGGCTGGGAGCAGGGGAGGGACAGGCTGAAGCTGTCTCAGGGCGATGATGTGGATGAAAGCGTCAGTTTTCATTCCAATCCCAAAGAAAGGCAATCCCAAAGAATGCTCAAACTACTGCACAATTGCACTTATCTCACACACTAGTAAAGTAATGCTCAAAATTCTCCAAGCCAGGCTTCAGCAATACATGAACCGTGAACTTCCAGATATTCAAGCTGATTTTAGAAAAGGCAGAGGAACCAGAGATCAAATTGCCAATATCCGCTGGATCATGGAAAAAGCAAGAGAGTTCTAGAAAAACATCTATTTCTGCTTTATTGACTATGCCAAAGCCTTTGACTGTGTGGATCACAAGAAACTGTGGAAAATTCTGAAAGAGATGGGAATACCAGACCACCTGACCTGCCTCTTGAGAAATCTGTATGCAGGTCAGGAAACAACAGTTAGAACTGGACATGGAACAACAGACTGGTTCCAAATAGGAAAAGGAGTACGTCAAGGCTGTATATTGTCACCTTGCTTATTTATGCAG